>NC_053023.1:673122040-673287835 GCF_003073215.2 Triticum urartu
AGGGACTATTCCTGAATTTTACTAATGTTCAAGAATTAGGAAAATGTTCCTGAATTTGAAAGAATGTTTGTGAATTTGGAAATGTTCAAAAATTTGAAAAAATGTTCATGAATTAGGAGAATTTTCACGAAAATGATAAAATGTTTGCAAATATTTAAAATGATCCCGAATTTTAATAAGTTCACAAATTGAGAAAAATATTCATGAAACCGGAAAATATTCATGGGTTTTAAACATGTTCACGAATTTGAAGGAATGTCCATGAATTTAATAAAGTTCACAAATTTTAAAAAATGCTCATGAATTAAAAAAAGTGTTCACAGAATTTCAAAATGCTCATGAATTCAAGAAAATAATCACAAAATTTTAAAATCTTACAAATTTGAAAAATAGATTCCTGAATTTTAAAAATGTTCTTGAACTGGAAAATATTCCTGTGTTAGAAAATGTTAGCGAATTTGGAAAATGTGAACTTTATGGTCACCCGCTCTTGTCATTCCGATATGCTCCGTCGCAACTACCCGGGATGAGTGCAATAGTGCAGGCGGCGGCTATTTACGAGTTCATGGGTTGTGGCTTAGGTAACCCGGCGTGAGAAGCCGCGGACTGCCCTGACTCGAATTGAGCAACGTCGGCTCACCCGACCCACGTGGCGCATCTTCGTCCGACTCCGACAAGGACTCGGTGGTCTGCATGCTCAAGTCTCGATCTTTAAGCACCAAATAATTGGTCGCCTGCCACCGCCGCAAGAACACTTGGATGCTCATTGAGGCTTCATTGGGATGTAGGATGACTCGACGGCCCTGGCAATGACCACTACACCCCCTTCAACCTCTAGTTCCATTTTGGAGGAAGAAAGGGATCTCGCCGGTGATTCTTTTAAAATTTTATATGTTAGTATTTCCTAATATTTCATTTCCTTGGTTGAAATATGTTGTCCTGTCCTAAGTTTTATTTTGTCGTATGTTGAACTATCGAATGTCTTATGTTGATATACTGAATATTGAATGTTGATCTATCAAATGTTGTAGGACAAATGGTGCTTGACGTCCTGCTGCCGCAGACAGATGGGGGGGGGGGGGGAGACAAATTTGCCCATTGCCCTTGAAGATGCTCTAAGTCGGTTCATAAGGTCCATGGACTTACGTTTTCAATAGGCTAACTTGATTTGACTATTTACTTTCCAAGTTCGGACCAAGTTTTCGAGTACTTCATAGGGGGAGGGGGCATGTAAGGATGATAAACTACCTAGCTCTTCAAGAGGTAGTTGATGAATAACACACTTTGGAAAGTGCTCACGAGCTCATATGCTCCCCAGAGAACAGTAAAATTTGAAAAATAGTAAAAAAATCATAAAATTCTGAATCCTTTTTGTGATAAACACTGTTGAATGTTTCAGTTGCATACAAAAATTTGGGATGAAATGACATTCATGGAGGTATGAGCAAAAAAAAAGATGCCCCAAAATGCTCCCAACAATATTTTCTCCGGAGCATCGACATGAATGTCATTCCATCATCAAATTTTGTACATGGGTGAAGAATTCATTAATGGTTATCTAAAAAAGATTTAGTTTATTTTATTTTATACTGTTCATCATGATGCATGTGAGCTCGGGATAAAAAAAACTCCATGTCTGACACACTTTTCCTTTTAGCCTGCCCCATAAGCACATCTTCTTTTATCTATGATATATTTAGTACAAAATGACCCATTTTGAGATTTTCTCTTTTTTTGCGTTTTGGACCCACCCATCTTTTTTTGGGATCAAAAAACCATCTGCCTTTTTTCTTGAAAAATTAGTACTTTCCAATCTCCCGCGGGCGGCGCTCAATCGAATGACAAAAAATGATAGTATGATTTCTCTTGTAATTTTAACTTTGGTGATCGTCTGCGTCCAATTGCCAGTCTATTATACCATGCTTTTGTTTTTTCCTTGATAATTACATATGTAATATGCTCTTTGGGTGTTTTTCTTTAAAAAAAAATTTACGGCTACTAATTCAAGGCTATTTTTTTTACGGAAAGGCCTTCATGCCTAACTTTATTAATCTCAAATAATGCTTACATCGTCTGCAAATTTTAGCAATAGTACTCATAGGTGCATCCTCCCACAAAGAAGGGGTGTTTGCACGCCCACACTCAGCTAGCTCATGAGCAACTATATTTAATTCTCTATTAGAGTGCCCAATAGTAATCTTTCCGAAGTCTCGTAATAACTCTCTGCAATCATCTAAAATTGAAGGCGCCGCCATAGAATGTCCCTCATGCAGATGTATAACATCGACCACAAAATATTATCCATCTTCACCATAACATTATTGCACCCCATACTTTGAAGTAACTTTAAACCTTCAAGTAATGTCGCTGCTTTCGCAGAGACGACATCCGCCACATGCTTAAGAAGAGAAGTAGAAGCAGCAATGAAATTACCTCTGTGGTCTCTAACTAGTGGTGGAGCTTGACGGGAATGGGGGGGGGGGGGGGGGGGGGGGGGGGGGGGGGGGGGGCAAAGCAAAAATATGAACAATTATGAGGGCAAAGAATTGATCTTTTCCAAATCTAAGCCATGCATAGTAAATTTCTTCATACTTTTGCCTAGGGCTAGGGGCCATGGCCCCCTCAGACTTCTACTAAGCTCCGCCATTGCCTCTAACTATCGCCCCACATAACCCCGAATGCAGATCCTTAATAAAAGACGCATCAACGTTTAGAATTCGTTGCGTTGTCAAAACAATGGACCATGTGTTCCGCCTAGGTGCAGTAGTTTGTTTCGCTGCCGCTCATGTGAAGTTAAGAGCCAATGCATGAATGGCTAGCGCCGATCGCAACAGCGTCTGTACTTGCTCCCCTCTGACCTGTTGTCTACACTGCTGCCATACGAACCAGCTCGCTGTAGCTATCAACTCTGGAAGCTCTATCGAGTTGTCATAATTATGCTGCGTCGATTGATCACACGAGAGAAATTCCAGCACACCAGAATCCGAGCGATCAACAAGCGACGCATCATGTATGACTCTCTCAATCCCAAGCGTAGCCAATCCATTATTGTGAGGGTAATGCCATGGCCAATCTTTTTTCATACCAAAATCCACCAATGACGTGGCATAATCGGTCGACCGTAGGGTAGGAATCTTTACCGTAATTAAACTACACAAACCCCAAACTCAACGGAGAACAAGCACGGTCCCAACTCAACAACAACTCCAAGGGTCCAAGCTCCGAGCTCCCCGCCATGGCTGCAGATTCCGTCGGCACCGCGTCATCGCCACCGCCGCTACCCCACCGCGACCCTTCCCGTGACTTCTCACACGAGGCGTCCTCCTCATCCTCCTCGCGCGCCGCGGGGGCACAGCCGGTGTCGTGTGATGGCCGCGCTGAGGAGGACGTGCTGGACATTGACTCTCCGTGGGTCGCGGCGGCCGCGGCTGATTCGAGGCTGGAGGAAGCCGCGGCTTGCCTTCAGCCTGAGAGCGAGGCGGACGAAGACGAGATACGAAACAATCAGGAGCGACAAGAGGACGAGGTCCAGTATACTAACTAACCTACTGGGGTCAAGCTGGGAAAATTTCAGTAATCTTGTGATCTTGAACTTTTCTGTGACGATCGGATAAGAGGCATAGCCTTGTTCGAGAAAGAAACATTGTTGGACTGTCGATCTCGAGTTCATTCAAACATTGATGCTTATCCGGAGCACAGTTTGTAGCATGGCTCATTCGTTTGCTCGTTGTATCTCCACTGCAGCTGATGGCATTGGAAGCAATATATGGGGATGACCTCGTCGAATTCAGAAGCAAAGCAGGGCTCCGCTATTTCCAGGTTTCTTGTGTTGTTCATTGGTGCTATTTCGTCTCTTCTTTGGATGGTGGAAATTTGTGTTTAACGCTGTTTCATTTGTACCGCTTCGATTACAGATCTGCATACGTTACGATCTTCATGATGACGCTCAAGTGTGTGCCAGGCTTTCTTCAGCTACTGAAAAAACAAAATATGGAGGATGTCCTGATGATGATCATGACACAAAAGAACATGATGCTGGGCCTGATGAATTCTCTTACACCTGCAACTTTGAGTACTTGCCTCCTTTGATATTGACATGCCTACTTCCAAAATCGTATCCTAGCAAAGAGCCCCCGTATTTTACTGTAACCGCTAAATGGATGGATGGGCCTGATGTTTCTCAACTCTGTGAGATGCTTGATACTATCTGGGCAGAGCTGCCAGGGCAGGAAGTGATATATCAATGGGTCGAGTGGATACGAAGTTCTTCCTTGTTAAATCTCTGGTTTGATGGCAAAATATTGTTAGGTCAAGACATTCAGAGCAGGAGACACAACGGAGATCGGCGTGCAATCTCAAGAAGTATCTCACTGGAGTCTGTGATCCCTTCCATGCTCAGCTACAGTAGTAAGAAACGTTACCAAGCTTTTCTTGAGGACCTCCATATGTGCAAGATATGCCTTAATCAGTGGAAAGGTAAAACTATTTCCCTTTTCCCCACTTGTTGTTTATTCATTAATAATATGGCTGCATGCATCATTGTGATGCAGAGGCCAGGGGCAATCCTCCTTTTCAAAAAAAAAGAACTTGTTGTTTATTCAGCAATAATATCAGTAAGGAACCGATTTATTATATGTTTGTTAAGAAATTTCTATGACTTCTTTTCTTTTCAATCAAGTTTCTTTGGATGCTGAATTGTACTGGTCTAAGTTTTTTTTCCCTGTATAAACTAACTTTAGCTCTGAACCATTTAGGTTCAAACTTCATCAAGCTTCCATGCCAGCACTTGTATTGTGTGAAGTGCATGGAGACGTTATGCAAGATGCATGTGAAGGAAGGCACTTTGTTTCAGTTAGTTTGCCCTGACACCAAGTGCAATACTTCCATTCCACACCATCTGCTAAAGAGGCTTCTTAGCAAAGAAGAGTTTGAACGCTGGGATAGGCTTGCTCTGGAGAAAGCGTTGGACTCAATGGCAGACGTGGTTTACTGCCAAAAATGTGTGGTTGGTTGCGTGGAAGATGAGGATAACAATGCAGAATGTCCGAAATGTTCGTTTACCTTCTGCGGTTTTCGCAAGGAATTATGGCATCCAGGGAAACAATGTCTAACTCCAGAACAAAAGCTCCAACGTCGGAGGGTAAAGATGCAACTAATAAAATCTCTTGGGTGTGTTTGAGCGTGTTAGAATTGGAGGGAGACTGTGAATGCTACTTCCTCTGTAACACGTTTTTTTAACACTATCATGGTGTCAAAAAACGTTTTATATTATAGGACAGAGGTAGTACTATTTTACTGAGCATATGATGCTTATTTAGTTTTTGTTTTACGGTTGCAGGGGTCAGGCAGAATGACTGAGAGGGAGGTAGCGCAAGAACTATCGAACATCAGAGAGTTATACAAAGATGTTCGGGTATGTCCGAAATGCCGAATTGCCATCGCCAAAAGTGAAGGCTGCAACAAAATGGTGTGTGGAAACTGTGGTCAGTTCTTTTGCTTCCGCTGCGGCAAGGCGATCCGTGGCTACAGTCATTTCACGTAGGCCCTTCATACTTCTTTTCCATATATTTCATGAAATAAGGGGAGACGAGGATCGTTTTTTTCACTTAACCCAATGCACTGTAATTTGTAGGAACTGTCGCCTCTTTGAGCCTCATGACATGACAGACTTGGATAGACAAATAGATGAACTGCAATTTGGAAACCAGATGCGGAATCAGTTGAAACCAGTAGGCGCTATGGTGAGATGTCCAAGGTGTCGTGAAATGACTTTCAAGGTAGCCATGCCTAACTTTTGATGATTTGCCTATCCAAGTATTCCCTCCGTCCCAAAATTCTTGTCTTACATTTGTTTAGATACGGATGTATCTAACACTAAAATGTAACTAGATACATCCGTATTTAGACAAATTTAAGACAAGAATTTTGGGACGGAGGGAGTAGTACATAGCACTGGTTTGTCTCTCTATGCATCTAATAAGGTTAACTAATGGCCATATAAACGTATGCATCCAGGACGACGAGAAATATATCTTCTGTATGGTGTGCGCAGCAAGCTCTTGCACAATGTGCAAACGGATAATCACGGATAGGAGGATGAAGAGCGGGCACTGGGGGTCGTCAGAATGCTACTCCTTGTAGTACCGCTGAGTCACGGGTCTCTACCTGTCAACTTTCTTGCATCTAGGACTTATTGGCTAAGTTTACAGTTATTGAATTACATTGTGTTTTGAACTCACTTTGTAAATACTGCGGAAAATTAACCAGGAAAATATAAAAAATGTTATGCACAAGCATATACTTGTTTGCAGACACCCGGTCTCACATCATGTATAGCCGATTAACGGTCGATCGCCATATATGTCACAAAGGAAGGTTACATGGCTGCCAAAGGACGAACTCTTCCATTATTATTTATTATAAAAATAGTACAAGACACAGTACGTATGGAAGGTAGGTCTGTACATGTAGGAGCAACCAGAATGAAAATTTGCAATTGCTAGCTCTTGCTATTTTTGCCCCTAAAGCTTCATAGATTTGTGTTTTTAAACCCAGAACCATAGAATAATAGTTCTATGGTATTTTTTTTCTATATTAAAATGAATCTATACATATGATACAAGAAAAAGCAGGAAAAAATAGAAAAATTATCCTATGCCAGTTTTTGAAAACATCATGAACAAAAGATGGTAATCTGAGCTAAGACAACATCATCCTAGATGAGTGTCAAACTGTCAATCTAGCTTTGCAAGGAATCCAAATTGTAGAGTACTCACTCTATGTGTTGAAGAATAGTAAGAGCAACTCCACCGGGGCGACCCAAACGGACGACGCTTTTGTCCGTCTCCATTTGGGTCAGCCGCCCGCCCGGCGTCCGCCCTGTTTTAGATTTGGATCGGCAGTGCGTCAAACGCGCCGGCCCATTTCATGTCCGCACACAATTTTTAAAAAAGGCCCGCGGCCATAGATCATGCCGGCGGCCATGTCGTCACCCGAAGCTCATGCCGGCACTATGCCAGCGCCGGCATACAATGCCAGCTTCAAAAAACACCACACAGTTCATGCTGGCACACTCACCAGCGGCCGGCATACATGTGAAAGGATCAAGATGGACCTAGAGGGGGGGGGGGGGTGAATAGGTGCAATTACAAATTTCATTTATTACTTAGCAATTTTAGGAACTAATGCGGAATATGAAGGTGAGCCTAACAATTTGGATCGGGCGGGAGCAGCAGGAGGAGATGCACTATCTTTAGCCTCAGCATCTTCCTTAGGATGGCAGTCAAACATGTTCTCATGTCCCAAAACAACAACCGTTGTCTTCTTGACCCTAGCTTTGGATTTCTGTTCATACACCTTGGATGAGTGAGCACGCGAACCAGACCCTCCTGCTGACACAGAGAGAGAGAGAGAGAGTAGCATGGGGGCAGAATAAGTACACAAGCCTAAAAAAATCAAAGAATCTCACTAGTTGAAAATTTGACAGAACTCTGCTTAGACCGGAAGTTCCGGGAGAGGGCGGAAGTTCCGGGAGCCAAAAGTTCCGGGGTGCCCGGAAGTTCCGGCCAACGGAAGTGCCGGCCCAGCCCAAACATGGAAACCCTAGCGAGGCCGGAAGGTCCGGCCTGCCCGGAAGTTCCGGGCACCAGCATAGTCGCAGGGCTCCTTCCGAATCTAAGCAGGGGACAGACATGGATCGACCAACGAGAGGTGAAAGTCATGGAGTACTGCAGATCTAAAGTGGATGCAGGACTCGAGATGTGAAGTTTGTGTTTATCCTAGAACCATAAGCATAGCCTACAATCCCTAGGAATCTAGAGAGAGCAGAGAGAAGCTTAGGTTACCTTCCTCCATGGAGATGGTGGAGAGGACAGATCCCCTCCAAGCACGATGAAAGGGAAGAAGGAGCCGGAGGTTCCGGGGGCTGGCAGCTCACCCGGAAGTCGTCGAAGGGTGAGGGGCGCCACAGGGAAAGAGATCAGTGGAACAGAGGAGAAAGGGAAAAGGCCCCTTTGTTATCCCCTGCCCGTAATAAGTGCCCACGACCCGCGACGCCCGGAAGTTCCGGGCAAGGCCTGAAGTTCCGGGAACCACCCCGGAAGTTCCGGGATATCCAGAGAGATTACAACCTCTTTGAACTCCTAAGAACTTGAGGGAGGGAGTCCGAAAGCTCCCAAGACCACCACACACCACATCAACATTTATGTGGTTATGATTTGAAGCTTGTGCACTAGACAAATATCAGATGGTTTCGAGATGAGAGAGGCTTGGGTAGAACGTGAGCTGGGGGCAAAACACAAAAGCAACAACGAGAACACTCAAATAGAGAGAAAAACACCGGACAAACACACAGAAAACAAAATTAAGAAAAAGTCTAGCCTCTCTAAGAGAGGGCGGTGGACGAGTCCACCATGTTTGAGTATACGTGACTTGGTACTGCGAAGATTTTAATCTTGAGCCCAACATCACAACTCCATCATTTAAAGTACTAAGTCACAAAGTGGTAACATAGTAACTTTGAGAGTGTTTTGTTTATTTATGCATCATATCGGGTGAGACAACTCATGAGTTGAATGTCTCCCCCTAAATACATGCCTACATCTAGACAAGACATGAAGTAAATGCATGGATGAGTAATAGATTTCACATAATGTTGTCAAGCTCCAAGATACCAAGTTCACGCCTAAGTTGACAAAACCTTGCTTCATCCAATGGCTTGGTGAAAATGTCTGCAAGTTGTATATCGGTACTAACATGAGCAATATCAATGTCACCCTTTTCCACATGATCCCTCAAGAAATGATATCTAATATCAATGTGCTTGGTGCGGTATGATCTTTGGGATTCTCAACAATATTGATGGCACTTTCATTATCACATAGAAGAGGCACATGTCTATAGGTGATACCGTAATCCTTTAAAGTTTGCCTCATCCATAGTAATTGAGTTGCACAACTGGCGGTTGCAATGTACTGCTTCGCGGTGGAGAGGGCAATACCATTTTGTTTCTTCGAGGACCAACTTACTAATGAGCGTCCAAGAAATTGACATGCACCGGAGGTGGACTTACGATCCACTTTGTCTCCGGCCCAATCCGCATCCGTGTACCCAATGAGATCAAACTTAGCATCCTTGGGGTACCATAGACCCAACTTTGGGGTGTGAACAAGGTATCTAAGAATATGCTTAACTGTCTTATGATGACTTTCCCTAGGGGAAGCTTGAAATCTAGCACACATGCATACACTAAATATAATGTCTGGTCTAGATGCACAAAGATAAAGCAATGAACCAATCATAGAGTGGTATTTAGATGGGTCGAAAGGGATACCGTTTGTGTCTTCAGTGAGTACAATTTTGGTTGGCATGGGTGTCTTACATGGACTAGCATCGGACATACCAAACTTCTCTAGGATATCCTTGAGGTATTTTGCTTGAGACAGGAAAATTCCTTCTTGAAATTGTTGAATTTGAAATCCGAGGAAGAACTTCAAATCCGCATTGAGTGACATTTCAAAATTCTTGGTCATGGAAGCCGCAAACTTCTTGCACAAATGAATGTTAGGAGAACCAAAAATGATATCACCAACATAGATTTGGCATAAGTTCAAATCACCCTTGTCCCTCTTAGTAAAAAGGGTGGGATCGATCACCCCTCTCACAAAACCATCATCGAGTAAAAACTTCTTAAGATGATCATACCAAGCACGAGGTGCTTGTTTGAGGCCATACAAAGCCTTATGAAGTTTATACACATAGTCTTTGTGATAGGGATCAACGAACCCGAGTGGTTGTGATACATATACTTCTTCTTGTAGAGGACCGTTAAGGAAAGCACTCTTCACATCCATTTGATGTAAAGTAAACCCATTGAAAGCAGCATAAGCAAGTAAGATGCGAATGGATTCAAGACGGGAAACAGGAGCAAAGGTCTCACCAAAGTCCAAACCTTCAACTTGTGAGTACCCTTGTGCCACTAACCTTGCCTTGTTACAGATGATTACACCATTCTCATCTTGCTTGTTCTTGAAAACCCATTTTGTTCCAATGACGTTGTGCTCGGTAGTAGGCCTCTTGACTAATGACCACACTTGGTTGCATTCAAAACTGTTCAACTCTTCTTGCATAGCAACGAGCCAATCGTTGTCCATTAATGCCTCTTGTACCTTGAGAGGCTCAACACTAGACACAAACGAGAAGTGAGCACAAAAGTTTGTCAATTGTTTATGAGTGACTCTACCTTCCGATATTTCGGTGAGAATTTTGTCAACATCAACACGACCGGCCACTCGAGGCATGATGGAGGTTAAGGTTTCGCGAGGTTCAACTTCATTTCCATCATCTACATCCTCAACATAAGGATCATTGATGTGTGATGGAAGGTCTTCTTCTTCATCTTCCATTTGTTGAGGTTCATTGTCAATGATTGCACTTTCTTGTTCTTGCCCTTGGTGATGATCTTGTTCTTGATGATTATCATGAAGAGGAACTTGATCATCATCTTGTACTTGATCTACGGGTATTGTTGAGCAATAGTAGCTTGAGGTGGTATGGGTGTTGAAGTAGTTTGATGATGCGTGAAGCTTCCATCTTCTTCTTCATCATCATGAGGTTCTTGTTCCATTGGAAGAAGTGCACCAACACCCATGGTCAAGATATCTCGAGAAGAATCTTCTTCACCTACATCACTTAGATCAACTTGCTCCCCATGGGAGCCATTAAATTCATCAAACACCACGTCACAAGTTTCTACAACACATCCATTGGCTTTGTTGTAGACTCTATAGGCGTGAGAGTTTAACCCATAGCCAACAAATATGCCCTCAATGGTTTTGGATTGAAATTTTCCTAACCGTTCTCTTTTGTTGAGAATGAAACATTTGCACCCAAATACCCGAGAGTACTTGACATTTGGCTTGTTCCCAGTTAGGAGCTCATATGGAGTCTTTTCCAACATAGTGCGGAGAAAGAGACGGTTTGATGCATGGCATGCGGTGTTGACAACCTCGGCCCAAAAACTATGTGGAGACTTGTATTCATCCAACATGGACCTTGCCATCTCCACAAGTGTGCGGTTCTTACTCTCTGCTACACCATTTTGTTAGGGAGTGTATGGAGATGAATATTGATGCTCAATCCCTTCATCACTAAGAAATTCTTCCAAGGTTTAGTTCTTGAACTCGGAGCCATTATCACTTCTTATTGCCAAGATTTCTTTGTCAAACTTGCGTTGTGCTTGCTTGGCAAAATCAATGAAGGTGATCTTTGTCTCGTCCTTGGACTTGAGGAAGAAGACCCATGTATATCTTGAGTAATCATCAACAATAACAAGTCCATACTTTTTCCCACCAAGACTACCCCATGAAGGATGCCCAAAAAGGTCCACATGAAGGAGCTCCAAAGGCCTTGAAGTAGACACAATATTCTTGGGTGGGTGCTTTGATTGATGTTGCTTCCTGGCTATGCATGCACTACACACACGATCTTTCTCAAAAGAGACATTGGTTAGTCCAAGGATGTGATTACCCTTTAAGAGATCTTGAAGATTTCTCATGCCAACATGGGCTAGCCGGCGATGCCATAGCCACCCCTTGTCGGCCTTGGTCATTAGACAAGTTGCATGGAAAGTGCTCTCTTTCGAGAAATCAACCGTGTAAAGGTTGACATCCAACTGTCCAACAAAGGCCACTTCGAGAGTATCTCTTTTAAAGACTTTCACATCTGTTAGTCCAAAGAGTGTACCATAACCAACAGAAGCCAATTGGCGAACAGAAAGCAAAGGTATTTAAGGGATTGGACAAGCATGACATTTGCAAGAGACATGTCATTTGTGATAGCCACCTTGCGCAATCCGAGTACCTGTCCTTTTGATCCTCCACCAAACATAATGCTCATAAATGGTTGAGTAGCTTCCATGAAATCGTAGAGCAATTTGCTATCTCGGGTCATATGATTGGTACATCCACTGTCGATCACCCATTTTACTCCACCGGAGAAGCAACCTACACAATTATGACTTGGTTAGAGGCACCCATTTTGCAATGGGACCTCTCAGGCTAGTCACAAGGATCTTAGGGACCCAAATAGCATAAAACCGAAATGCATTTCGAGGACCAACAAACTTTGCATAAACCTCTCCATCCTTAGTCTTACGAAGTACATATGATGGAGGCATGAACACTTTTGACTTGTTGAGAGTGGGCGTGCCCCTTGTGGCCTTCCCACTAACAACCTTACCTTTCTCCTTGTGCCCTTCTCGTACACAAGTTTCTTTTAGAGGGGTGGTGCACTTTTGAGAGGAAGTCTTCTTCTTGCTTGTACTTGGGTCAAACCCGAGCCCCTCTTTGGCAAACACTTCAGTGTGTTGGCTCAACACCTCATTAAGGTTCTTTTGCCCTTGAGAACATGTCATGAGCCCTTTCTCTATTTGAGCCTTGAGAAAGCGATTCTCCTCAAGAATAGATGCTAGATCACTACTTGAGTTAGTAGTACAAGCATCAACATTGATAATAGGATAAGAATAAGCCTTGGCTAGAGTTTCAAGATAAGTAAGCTTGAGTGTCTCAAAACTCTTTGTAAGAAGGGTGGGCTCTTCTTCCTTAGTCTTGAGGGACACGGATAGGAGCTCACAATCCTTAGAGAGAGAAGCATTAGACTTCTCAAGCTTACTTTTATCATGCATCAACTCTTCGCAAGAGTCAATAGCCTTTTTCAAGGAGGCAAGATCTTTAGTATGAACATCAATGTTTGCACCAATTTTTAAGCATAGTTCATCATTTCGTGCTTCCTCATATTGGACTTTCCGCTCAAGGATTTCATATTTTCCCATTTCCTCAGTGACGAGGGTTTCGAGTTCCTTAATGGAAATGGTGTGCGTTACTCACCATCTCCATAAGCATACGAAACATAGTGAGCTTCTTTCCTTTAAGGGAGCACATGAACTTATTTAGTTTAGCAAGCATAGGATCATTTATATCATCATTCTCATAAATATCCTCCGCATCAAGATACTCATCACTAGGAGTAGAAGTAGTGAAAAGAGGAGGGTTTGATCGTGGGGTTACCTTGACCTTGTCAGGAGAGTGCTGGTCCTCTCCATCTTCTACAACGGCCTTTGCCACGAGGCAATTGTGAGCGTTGCCCTTGTAGTCCTTCATGTAGTTGTAGGTGACAACATCACCACTCTTGTTGACTAGCCTCAATGTGTTTTGAGAATCTTGAGCAACTCCGGCAACACCACTAACATCATCCGGATCGGATTCTTTTTGAGCAACCATTGCTTTCCATCTCTCTTCTTGAGCTTGGAGTTCAAAGGATTTGGCAACTTCTTCTTGGGAAAGGTCTTGGGAAACCTTGGTTTATCCTCTCTCTTCTCATAAGGGCACTCGTTGGAGAAGTGGTTGGTTTCTTCACAGTTGTAGCATTTTCTTACTTTCTTCTTTTGAAATCTTCCCTTGAATTTTCCTGCGCTAAACTTCTTGACAAAGAGAGCCATGTGTTCATATGAAGGGCCCTCATCGGATTCAACCTCATCACCATCTTCATCGTCATCATCATCTTCTTCTTCACTTTGCTCATCTTCACATACATGCTTGGCCTTCAATGCAAGATTGATCTTTGATGTTGGAGTACCATGCATGGCAAGATGTTTTGTAGCATTTGCCTTCGACTCTTCAAATAGTTGGAAAGTGGATATGATGTCATATGTAGTCATTTGCTTGAAGGCATGGTGTTGTCTTATGTCCCACACCATTTGATGGCGATATGGGGCAAGAGCATGAAGCAACTTGTCCATAAGGAACCGCTTAGTCATGTTGAATCCATCTTGTGTCTTGTCACACTCACACGACTCAATGTCAGCGGTGAGAGTCATGAGACTCTCAAGGAGTTGATTGGGAGTTTCACCTTTCTCCATACAAAATTTTTGCAATTGCCCCTTGGCAATTTCATATTGAGCACTCCGGAGGGTGGAGGTACCAGTCTGGATCTTATAATACTTTCCCATAGTTCCTTTGCACTTGTCATGTGTATGAAAGGTCTCCTTTGCTTTTTCAACCATACCTCTCCTTATACACATGATTGCAGTGTCATTGAGATTCTTGTCATAACTTTCTCTTGGTGTAGGATTCTTTGGATCAACCACATGGTAACCATACTCCAAGATCTCCAACATCTCATCGTTTCCATATCAAAGATGATCCTGCATAGCAACTCTCCACAAGGCAAAATCGGAAGTGGCATCAAGTAAAGGAGGTTTGCCTTGAGGGTTATATTTTGGTTTCTCAACTTGGGGTCTTTCATAAAGCCAAGGAACACTAGAGTGATCATTGTTAGGAGATTGTTGACCAAGTGACGGAGTAGGCACAGTTGGCCTCGAAGCCGCACCACCAGAAAGTGGTGCAAGCACCATGGACAACGTGGCTAGTCTCATTTGGACCAAGGCCTCAAGAGAAGCATCATGCTCCTCTTTTTGCTTAGCAAGGGCCCGTTCCAGATCCTCAGAAGTAAAGGACTTGACTTCTGAAGAAGCCTCACCTTTATCCTTCGGATCTGTAACAAGGGGAGTCCCATCGGGGTTCATCTCGCTCTAGGGCAGTTAAGCCACAAGAATAGAGCACGAGGCTCTGATACCAATTGAAAGGATCAAGATGAACTTAGAGGGGGGGTGAATAGGTACAATTACAAATTTTATTTATTACTTAGCGATTTTAGGCACTAATGCGGAATATGAAGGTGAGCCTAACAATTGCAAGTGTAGTACTAAGTGCTAAGCAAGATAAGCAAGTAACACAAGTATGTAAGTAAGAAAGCACAATATGATATAAGAAAGTGCTAAGAGACAAGTAACCACAAGTAGAGAGTTATGGTTAGGAATAACCACAACTCCGGGAGACGAGGATGTATGCCGATGTTCACTTCCTTGGAGGGAAGCTACATCACCGTTAGAGAGGTGGATGTTACCACGAAGGCACACCAACGCCACGAAGGCTCACCCTATTCTCCCTTTGGGACAACACCACGGAGGCGTTTCTCAACCACTAGTGGTAGACCTTGGGGTGGTCTCCAAACCCTCACAAACTTTTCCGGGGGGTAATCACAATGGTTGATTCCTCGCCGGAGCACTCCTACCGCCTAGGAGTCTCCAACCTCCAAGAGTAACAAGATGCACCACAAAACAAGGGGGGAATCAACTTTTGCTTTGGTGAATGTGTAGATCGAGCACTTCTCCTTCCCTTCTCAAAAGATCAAGAGCTTGGTTGGCTAAGGAGGAGGATCTCCAAGAAATCGAGGTCTGAAAATGGAGGTGAGAGAAATGGAGTCGTCAACCTCTTCGTGAGGAAGAAGAAGACTATTTATAGGTGGGGATGGAATATGGCCGTTGGAGGCAGATCTCTGCGTAGCCTAGAAGTTCCGGTGACGGACGAAAGTTCCGGGCCCCGGAAGTTCCGGCCAGGTTCCGGGTTACACAGAGAGTTTGCACCACTCAGTAGTACCCCGGAAGCTGCAGAAATAGGGGACGGAAGTTCTGGTGCCCGGAAGTTCCGGCCGCCCCGGAAGTTCCGGAGACGTTCCGAGCTATACAGAGAGATTGCATGAAAAGTGCAGTTCCTCTGGGTACCCCGGAAGCTTCCTGGACCTTCCGGTTCCCGTAAGTTCCGGCCGTCCTGGAAGTTCCGGCATGAACAGAAACATGACACTAAGATTTTCAGATCAATGCGAGAAGGTAAGTTAATTCCCTGGATGTTTCTATGATGCACCCCCTCTTAATAGTGCGGCTGCCCTAAGGAATCAAGATATACGAAAACTTTATGGAACTTCTTCTTTTCTTGAGCACACCTCTTTTCCTTTTTCCAATAAGAGAGGGAATAACCATCCATGATTCATTTGACTTAATCAGGGCTGTTAACACTTAGAGCATGTGGTTAGAAACACAAATGACGTTGTCATAGATGTCAAAAATAATTTAGTGCAATATTGCACTTTTAACATGCCAACAAACAAAAAGGGGTGGGACTTGAGTTCTACCATGCCATCGCGGCCCCGCGGTCAATGTCAGCACACCTGCCGGCATACAGAAAAAGGATGGCGCTCGCCACCATAGATCACTCGTCGTCGAACTTGAGCATGTCGGCCTGCATCTTCTCGAACAACGACCTCTTCCTTGGCAACACGATGTTGAGATCCACCTTCATGATCTCCACCCCGGTCATCACGCTCGCGAGAGCCACTTCTTTCACCTTGATCTTGGCGTTGGCAGCCTCGATCTCTAGCATCTTGGCTTGCTTCTCCACCTCCATCTCAAGCATCTTGGCTTGCTTCTCCGCATCCATATCAAGTCTCCTCCTTTGGATCTCCATGAAGGTGTTCATTTGTTCTTCTTTGTATCGCCGGCGCTCCTCCTCCCTTGAGTCATTCTTGCTCATCATGCCCTCCACGCTTACGATCAAGGCGTTCGACGCAGCATCCCGCTTGTCCTCCTTCTTGGAGTTGGTCTTCCCCCGCGGCCATGCCTTCTCGCTGTCCCCAACCTCCTCCATGGCTAGCTTCCCCCCACGCGACTTGAGGGCGGCATATTGCGCCTTGAACTTCTCCTCGTCTTTGATGACCCTAAAGCAATGGGAGAGGTTGAAGCACTTGCCATTGTGTTGGACCTTGAATGTCTCCAAAGCTTGAAATTCTTACAGATGTATTTCATGCAAGCATATTGGCAAATGGTACGCAAATGAACACGCAAGCATAAACGACATGACACAAAAGAGGGCGGCTTGCTAGCATACCATGTCTTGCATGCCGATGCCGCTCGCGGGGCGGGCCTTGACGCTCTGAAGAGTGGCACAAAACTTGTTGCACTCTTGTTGGGTCACCCTCCATCGCTTCGAAATGGACACCCACCCGCGCGTGCTTACTATTTGGTATGGCAGAAACTTCTTGCGCTCATGGAGCTCACGGTGGACACGAATCCAAAAGCTTGATGCCTTTTGTTCGGCGCCTGTTTTGGTGTCTTGCCCAATGTCTCTCCAACACTCACAAAGAAGCTTGTCCTCGGCCGCTGTGTATGCCTTGGTCCGCTTGCTCTTGCGCTTCGGCTTCGCCTCAGCGGCTTGGTTGGCGAGCTCGTCCTCGAACAAAGGCTCCCCTTCAATGTTGCACTCGTCCTCTTCCTCTTACCCGTAGTCCTCCGGAAACTCGTGGTCGAGTGGGAAGCCGTCCAGGTCCAGGACGACCTGATCATGCATGAAGGCCGCTGATCTTGATCAAAGGTGGACGGCGTGAACTCCCCTCGGCCGTCTTGGCTTTGTGTCTCGTCGGGATCATAGCCAGCCCCAGCGGCCGGCGCACCACCCTCGAAGATGATGTTCTGCATGTAGTCATCGTCGCCGGAGGCCGGCATTCCGTCGAACAGGTTGTGTGCGCCCGACATCACATCGGCTGGCATGTGCCACGCGCGTTTCCTCGTGCCTCCGGATGACGAGCTGGCGTTGAGGTCAATGGGCGCGGGTGCGGGCGTGGAAGGCGCCACCACACTCACCTCGGGCGAGCACTCCTCGGAGAGGCGGGAGGCCTGCGGGTAGACATGGAAGCCGGGCATCGGGGTGCAAGCCGATGTGCGGGGCGAGTCGGGCAGCACCATCCAAGGGAACACAGATGAGCCGGTGCTGGACACGGCCACGGCGACATTGACAAGGCCATGCTGGCTAGGGTTTAACCCTAGCATATAGAGCGCCTCCCTCGTTGCCGTCGCGACGCATGCTTTGGTGACCTCCTGTTGCGCGGCGGCGGCGATGGCGGCCGCCGCGATGGCTTCGTCCCTCGCGACCGTCGCGTGCCTCCGACCCTTCCTCTTGGCCGACTCCCTTACCCACTGTTCGGGCATGAGCGTCTTCTTCGGCTTGGGCGCGGCGGCGGTCTTGCGGGGGGAGCAAGGCTTGCCTTTGCTGGAGGGGGCGATCATCATGCCGGACGAGGCGAGGGAGACGAAGCCGGCGGCGGCGCCGAGGTCATCGTCCATGGCGGGGGGCGGGAGTTTTTTCGGAGGAAATAGTGGAGGCTGCAACCGACCAGCAGGCCCGAAGGGAGGAGAAGGCAAGCGCGCACGTCCGTCTTGTGTCAGCGCCGACGCAAATCCGGCTCAAAAATGGGCCGGGAATGGGTCGACAGGCGGACGAAAAATGGACGCGCATCTGTTTGGGTCGGCGCGGACACGGACGCACGCGGACGAAATGGATCGCCCCGTTGTAGTTGTTCTAAGATCCTCCTTTAAAATATACTTCCTAGTAGTGAGAGCGGGAGCTTCCATCTTGAAAATCTTGTCATTTCTTTGGTCTCAAATATTCCAACATCATACGATAATGATGCCCAAGGAAACACCTTTCGGGAGTTCTTTAATAGCCAGTAGGGTTTCATCCAAAATAGAAATACCCCTTGGTTTATAGGGAAGAATGGACTGCCAGAAACTTTGTGCAAAAGTACAATCCCAGAATAGGTGCAAGGCAGTTTCTTCAGTTTTCTCACAGCAAAGAACACAATGATTTTCTCCTAAGTAAATTTCTACTGTTGATAGCTGAAGCCAAAAAAGGATATTGACAAAAAACTACCACATTTGGGGTTTGTGTCCCACAGATTTACCGCATTCTTAAAAGTGCCAGGAAACAACCATTTTTTCTTAATTTTGTGGCCAAAAATTACCAATTTCAGTTGATGATTGTTTTAGATGGTTTAAACGAATTTATGACAACTGGGACCTGTCTGTCAGGTCTGTCATGGCAGGAAAGTCAACTCCATTCATTTATACCATTAAGTTGACCATTATGACAAGTGGGGCTCACACTTCATTCTTCCTCCTCCTCCTCCTACTCTCTCTCTCACTCTCACATTTTAATTAAAAAACACCTCATGTGCATCATCCGACGAGAGGAGCGCTGTCGTCGTTGCCGCCTCCATCATGGAGCTCGAGCTCATCCAGGGGTCCAAGGGAAAGAAGGATCGCCGCGGGGTTGCCGGTGGCTGGTGGTGTCATTAGAGCGTCGTTGCTCCTCCCCAATACTCCCCGTCGTGGAGCGTTGATATATAGCCAGCCTGCACGTGCCATTGGGGCTACTAAGTGCGGGGTTGACATCACTGGCGGTGCTGCCACGAGCACGCGTTTCAGGTGCGGCCATGGGCGCGGCCGTGAGCACCATGATGGCCATAGGAATGGTTTTGCTTTCACCGGAGGCACGGCCGTGCCTCTCGGAAACAAAAAAAATGTGTTTTTTGTTTTTTCCACTTTCGTGAGAGACACGGTTTTGCTTCCGCGAGAGGCAGAGTTGTGCCTCTCGGAAACAAAAAAACACATTCTCTCTTCTTCTTTTTCTTCTGCGAGATGCATGGCCGTGCCTCTTGGAAACAAAAAAAACATGTTTTCTCTTCTTATTCACTACAAGAAATATGTCAACTAGTGAGGCTCATGGGATAGAGGTTGCAAAACTGTAGAAGGGGCTTGATTCTCTGGCAAATCAGTATGGCCAGCTGGTGGATGATGTTTCCAAGTTGTTTGATTATCAGGATGGAATCAAATCTCATGACATGGATTGCACAAGCCAGGCAATCAATGAACTGAAGGAGAAGAAGAAGCAACTTGAGGAGCAGGAAAAGATTGAGCTTCAAATGGAGAAGCTTAAGCTCGAGAAAGAACAAAGGTGAATCCTTCAGAGTCAAGCCGATATAATCCAAAACACAAGGAAGGCCATGAAGGAACTAGAGGTGGAGAAAGATCTCCTTAAAGATCAGAATAAGAAGCTGGAGAATGTCATTGCTGAGCTCCTTAAGGTTGGTCATGGGTGCAAGGAAAAGCTGGACAAGATAAAGAAAGTTGTGATGGAGGAGTGAAGTGGTAGCTGTGGATGGTAAGTATATATGAGGCCTATATATATAATTGGCCTAGGAATGATCAGTATGATGCAAATATGCTCTGATCTACCTATGAACTACCTTTGAACTACCTAAGAACTGTAATGGGTTCAATTATCTAAGTCTGATGCAGTTTATTTATGTGTGTTGTATCATAAGTTCTTGCTGAGATTTGTTTACTTTATAAATTGCTTCATCACAGGTTCAGACAAATTCAGACAAGTTTGGAAGACATTTAGTCTCCCAAGATAGCATTTAGTCTTACATAGATAGCACATGGACACTGAAATTGTTCAAAGACACTTAAACTGACAGAACTGAATCTCACTGAGATTGTAAACACCCTGATAAACAGACAGAACTGAATCTCACATAGATCTGGCGATAACTGCTGTAACTGAATCTGAAACTTACAGTTTCAGATTGTTAGGCCCCTGCCCTGCTATGTGACCTGACCATCGCACCTCTTGCTTGACTTGAGTGGTAGGTGGTAGCTCTGGCACCTCCTCGTCGTCTCCATCGATGACGATGATGGGAGGAGGACGTCGGCGAGCCAACAGTGCTGGTGGGGCGATGATCTGCAGGTCCTCGTCGTCGTTGCCCATAGTAGTTGGAGCTGTAGCTTGTGTTGGAGGGACATAGCGGTGGGCTGCCCACCGTTCCCTCTGCCCAGCATCGCTGGAGTCCGCCTCCTTCATTGCCCACACCAACTTGTCGATGGGCATTATACCCTTACCTGGGGTTGCATAGCGCTGTTCCATGCGCTGCTTCTCCTTAGTCGTCGCCTTCTTCCTCACCTCTTCTGATGCATCCACGAGCCCTTGTGCGCTGCTGTATCTCATGGCAATCTTCATGTAGTCGAGGAAGAGGTCTTCGTCGTTGCGAGCCGACCCAAAAAGCATGGCAACTGATGTCTACTACACAACCTTCTTCTTGTAGACGTTGTTGGGCCTCCAAATGCAGAGGTTTGTAGGACAGTAGCAAATTTCCCTCAAGTGGATGACCTAAGGTTTATTAATCTGTAGGAGGCGTAGGATGAAGATGGTCTCTCTCAAGCAACTCTGCAACCAAATAACAAAGAGTCTCTTGTGTCCCCAACACACCCAATACAATGGTAAATTGTATAGGTGCACTAGTTCGGCGAAGAGATGGTGATACAAGTGGTATATGGATAGTAGGTAAAGGTATTTGTAATCTGAAATTATAAAAACAGCAAGGTAACTAATGATAAAAGTGAGCGTAAACAGTATTGCAATGTGTTGAAACAAGGCCTAGGGTTCATACTTTCGCTAGTGTAAGTTCCCTCAACAATACTAACATAATTGGATCACATAACTATCCCTCAACATGCAACAAAGAGTCACTCCAAAGTCACTAATATCGGAGAACAAACAAAGAGATTATGGTAGGGTACGAAACCACCTCAAAGTTATTCTTTCCAATCAATCCGTTGGGCTATTCCTATAAGTGTCACAAACAACCCTAGAGTTCATACTAGAATAACACCTTAAGACACAAATCAACCAAAACCCTAATGTCACCTAGATTCTCCAATGTCACCTCAAGTATCCGTGGGTATGATTATACGATATGCATCACACAATCTCAGATCCATCTATTCAATCAACACAAAGGACCTCAAAGAGTGCCCCAAAGTTCTACCGGAGAATCACGACGAAAACGTGTGCCAACCCCTATGCATAGGTTCATGGGCGGAACCCGCAAGTTGATCACCAAAACATACATCAAGTGAATCACGTGGTATCCCATTGTCACCATAGATATGCACGACAAGACATACATCAAGTGTTCTCAAATCTATAAAGACTCAATCTGATAAGATAACTTCAAAGGGGAAACTCAATTCATTACAAGAGAGAAGAGGGGGGAGAAAACATCATAGGATCCAACTATAATAGCAAAGCTCGCGATACATCAAGATCGTATCACCTCAAGAACACAAGAGAGAGAGAGATCAAACACATAGCTACTGGTACATACCCTTAGCCCCGAGGGAGAACTACTCCCTCCTCGTCATGGAGAGCACCGGGATGATGAAGATGGCCATCGGAGAAGGATTTCCCCCTCCGGCAGGGTGCCGGAACGGGTCTAGATTGGCTTTCGGTGGCTACGGAGGCTTCTGGCGGCGTAACTCCCGATCTACTGTGCTCATGGATGTTTTTAGGGTATATGGAGATATATAGGCGGAAGAAGTACGTCAGGGGGGCCACGGGGGGCTCACGAGGGTGGAGGGCGCGCCCAGGGGGGGTGGGCGCGCCCCCTACCTCGTGACCTCCTCGCAAATCCCCCGATGTGCACTCCAAGTCTTCTGGGCTTCTTTCCTTCCAAAAATGAGTTCCATGAAGTTTCAGGTCAATTGGACTCCGTTTGATTTTCCTTTTCTTCGAAACCCTAAAATAGGGTAAAAACAGAAACTGGCACTGGGCTCTGGGTTAATAGGTTAGTCCCAAAAATGATATAAAAGTGTATAATAAAGCCCATAAACATTCAAAACAGTAGATAATATAGCATGGAGCAATCAAAAATTATAGATACGTTGGAGACGTATCAGCATCCCCAAGATTAATTCCTGCTCGTCCTCGAGTAGGTAAATGATAAAAACAGAATTTTTGATACGAGTGCTACTTGGCATAATTTCAATGTGATTCTTCTTAATTGTGGCATGAATATTCAGATCTGAAAGATTCAAGACAAAAGTTCATATTGACATAAATTTTTTAATACTTCAAGCATACTAACTAAGCAATTATGTCTTCTCGAAATAGCATGGCCAAAGAAAGTTCATCCCTACAAAATCATATAGTTTAGTCATGCTCCATTTTCGTCACACAAGAATGCTCTCATCATGCACAACCCCGATGACAAGCCAAGCAATTGTTTCATACTTTAGTAATCTCAAACCTATAAACTTTCACTCAATACATGAGCGCGAGCCATGGATATAGCACTATGGGTGGAATAGAATAATGAGGGGGTTATGTGGAGAAGACAAAAAAGGAGAAAGTCTCACATCAACGAGGCTAATCAATGGGCTATGGAGATGCCCATCAATTGATGTTAATGCGAGGAGTAGGGATTGCCATGCAACGGAGGCACTTAGAGCTATAAATGTATGAAAGCTCAACAAAAGAAACTAGTGGGTGTGCATCCAACTTGCTTGCTCACGAAGACCTAGGGCACTTGAGGAGGCCCATTGTTGGAATATACAAGATAAGTTCTATAATGAAAATTCCCACTAGTATATGAAAGTGATAACATGAGAGACTCTCTACTATGAAGATCATGGTGCTACTTTGAAGCACAAGTGTGGTAAAAGGATAGTAACATTGTCCCTTCTCTCTTTTTCTCTCATTTTTTGGGCCTTTTCTTTTTTTATGGCCTTTCTATTTTTTGGGCCTTCTCTCTTTTTTTATGGCCTTTCTTTTTTTTTTCCTCACTTGGGACAATGCTCTAATAATGACGATCATCACACTTCTATTTATTTACAACTCAATGATTACAACTCGATACTAGAACAAAGATGACTCTATATGAATGCCTCCGGCAGTGTACCGGGATATGCAATGGACCAAGAGTGACATGTATGAAAGAATTATGAACGGTGGCTTTGCCACAAACTATGTCAACTACATGACCATGCTAAGCAATATGACAATGATGAATGTGTCATGATGAACGGAATGATGGAAAGTTGCATGGCAATATATCTCGGAATGGCTATGGAAATGCCATAATAGGTAGGTATGGTGGCTGTTTTGAGGAATATATAAGTAGGTTTATGTGTGAAAGAGCGTATCATATCACGGGGTTTGGATGCACCGGCGAAGTTTGCGCCAACTCTCAATGTGAGAAAGGGCAATGCACGGTACCGAAGAGGCTAGCAATGATGGAAGGGTAAGAGTGCGTATAATCCATGGACTCAACATTAGTCATAAAGAACTCACATACTTATTGCAAAAATCTACAAGTCATCAAAAACCTCGGCACTACGCGCATGCTCCTAGGGGGATAGATTGGTAGGAAAAGACCATCGCTCGTCCCCGACCGCCACTCATAAGGAGGACAATCAAATAACACCTCATGTTTCAAATTTGTTACATAACGTTTACCATACGTGCATGCTACCGGACTTGCAAACTTCAACACAACTATTCCTCAAATTCACAACTACTCAACTAGCATGAATTTGATATTATTACCTCCATATCTCAAAACAACCATCAAGCATCAAACTTCTCTTAGTATTCAATACACTCATAAGAAAGTTTTATTATTAATCTTGTATACCTAGCATATTAGGATTTTAAGCAAATTACCATGCTATTTAAGACTCTCAAAATAATATAAGTGAAGCATGAGAGTTCATCTATTTATTCAAAATAAAACTACCACCATGCTCTAAAAGGTATAAGTGAAGCACTAGAGCAAATGACAAACTACTCCGAAAGATATAAGTGAAGATCAATGAGTAGTCGAATAATTATGCAACTATGTGAAGACTCTCTAACATTTAATAATTTCAGATCTTGGTATTTTATTCAAACAGCAAGAAAAGCAAAATAAAATGTCATTCTAATAATGGCAAACATCATGTGAAGAAGCAAAAACTTAGGATCAACCGAAACTAACCGATAATTGTTGAAGAAGAAAGGTGGGATGCCAACCGGGGCATCCCCAAGCTTAGAAGCTTGAGACTTCTTGAAATATTATCTTGGGGTGCCTTGGGCACCCCCAAGCTTGAGATTTTGTGTCTCCTTAATTCCTCTCATATCACGGTCTCCCTAAATCTCAAAAGCTTCATCCACACAAAACTCAACAAGGACTCGTGAGATACATTAGTATAAACCATTGCCAAAACCTTATCATACTCTACTGTAGCAAATCACTAAAATTATTATTAAACATTGCATACTAAATGTCTCTGCATATTTAATAGTCCTATCCTCAAATAGAATCATTAAAGAAGAAACATATGCAAACAATGCAAACATAACAGCAATCTGCCTAAACAGGATAGTCTGTAAAGAATGTAGCAACATCCGTACTTCCCTAGCTCCAAAAATTATGAAAGAAAATTCCCACTGTATTAAATTTATTATATCTTAATATGCAAAAGGTTTCAACATTTTATCACATTCTGAATTTTCTAGGGAATTATTGCAACAGCGGTAAACTTTCTGTTTTCAAACAGCAACATGAAGACTTATAACATAGGCATAGTAAAGGCTATCAATGCCACTTTTATTGAAATAAAAGATGCAAAACAATGTTCTAAATAACAGCAAGAAAATCCTAACAAAATAAATCGACGCTCCAAGCAAAACACATATCATGTGGTGAATAAAAATATAGCTCCAAGTAAAGTTACCAATGAATGAAGACGAAAGAGGGGATGCCTTCGGGGCATCCCCAAGCTTAGGCTTTTGGTTGTCCTTGAATATTACCTTGGGGTGCCTTGGGCATCCCCAAGCTTAGGCTCTTGCCACTCCTTATTCCATAGTCCATCGAATCCTTACCCAAAACTTGAAAACTTCACAACACAAAACTTAACAGAAAACTCGTAAGCTCCGTTAGTATAAGAAAGCAAATCACCATCATAAGGTACTGTTATGAAATCACTATTTATTTATCTTGGTGTAATATCTACTGTATTCCAACTTCTCTATGGTTCATACCCTCCGATACTACTCATAGATTCATGAAAATAAGCAAACAACACATAGAAAACAGAATCTGTCAAAAACAGAACAGTCTGTAGTAATCTGGATCAAACGTATACTTCTGGAACTTATAAAATTCTCAAATAAATTGCTGGACCTGAGGAATTTATCTATTAATCATCTGCAAAAATAATTAACTAAATAGCACTCTCCAAATAAAAATGACAGCAGTTCTCGTGAGCGCTAAAGTTTCTGTTTTTTATAGCAAGATCAACAAGACTTTCCCCAAGTCTTCCCAAAGGTTCTACCTGGCACAAACATTAATTAAAAGCATAAAACCACATCTAAACAGAGGCTAGATGAATTATTTATTATTAAACAGGAACAAAAAGTAGGGAACAAAAATAAAGTTGGGTTGCCTCCCAACAAGCGCTATCGTTTAACGCCCCTAGCTAGGCACGATGATTTCAATGATGCTCACATAAAAGATAAGAATTGTAACATAAAGAGAGCATCATGAAGAATATGACTAGCACATTTAAGTCTAACCCTCTTCCTATGCATAGGGATTTTGTGAGCAAACAACTTGTGGGAACAATAATCAACTAGCATAGGAGGGCAAAATAAGCATAACTTCGAAACTTTAAGCACATAGAGAGGAAACTTGATATTATTGCAATTCTTACAAGCATATATTCCTCCCTCATAATAATTTTCAGTATCATCATGAATGATTTCAACAATATAACCAGCACTTAAACCATTGTTTTCATGATCTACAAGCATAGAAAATTTACTACTCTCCACATAAGCAAAATTCTTCTCATGAATAATAGTGGGAGAAAACTCAACAAAATAACTATCATGTGATTGAAACTTAAGATCAAGATGACAAGGTTCATTGTTATTATTATTGTTTAAAGCATATGTGTCATCACAATAATCATCATAGATAGGAGGCATGCTTTCATCATAATAAATTTGCTCATCAAAACTTGGGGGACAAAAAATATCGTCTTCATCAAACATAGCTTCCCCAAGCTTGTGGCTGTGCATATCATTAGCATCATAGATATTCAAAGAATTCATACTAACAACATTGCAATCATGCCCATCATTCAAATATTTAGTGCCAAACATTTTATAGATTTGTTCTTCTAGCACTTGAGCACAATTATCCTTTCCATCATACTTACGAAAGATATTAAAAAGGTGAAGTGTATGAGACAAACTCAATTCCATTTTTCTATAGTTTTCTTTTATAAACTAAACTAGTGATAAAACAAGAAACTAAAAGACTCGATTGCAAGATCTAAAGATATACCTTCAAGCGCTAACCTCCCCGGCAACGGCGCCAGAAAAGAGCTTGATGTCTACTACACAACCTTCTTCTTGTAGACGTTGTTGGGCCTCCAAGTGCAGAGGTTTGCAGGACAACAGCAAATTTCCCTCAAGTGGATGACCTAAGGTTTATCAATCCGTAGGAGGCGTAGGATGAAGATGGTCTCTCTCAAGCAACCCTGCAACCAAATAACAAAGAGTTTCTTGTGTCCCCGACACACCCAATACAATGGTAAATTGTATAGGTGCACTAGTTCGGCGAAGAGATGGTGATACAAGTGGTATATGGATAGTAGATAAAGGTATTTGTAATCTGAAATTATAAAAACAGCAAGGTAACTAATGATAAAAGTGAGCGTAAACGGTATTGCAATGTGTTGAAACAAGACCTAGGGTTCATACTTTTGCTAGTGTAAGTTCCCTCAACAATACTAACATAATTGGATCACATAACTATCCCTCAACATGCAACAAAGAGTCACTCCAAAGTCACTAATAGCGGACAACAAATGAAGAGATTATGGTAGGGTACGAAACCACCTCAAAGTAATTCTTTCCAATCAATCCGTTGGGCTATTCTTATAAGTGTCACAAACAGCCCTAGAGTTCGTACTAGCACTACAAAAAAATACACTTCCGTGATGATACGTGTTTGTCACAGTAGGTTGCTTTTTTGTCATGCATGTACATCCATGACAAATTTATGACAGAATCAAGATAGTCATACCTGTGCTGTCGTAGAAGTGTTCCATGACATTACCAAAATTATCATCACGGAAGTGTCCACTTCCATGACGATAAATCGCGCGTCACAGAAGTGCTTTCGTCAAGGGTGACCGACATGTGGCATCCACCGTAACGGAACGCCGTTAAGCTATCGGGTCGGGTTTTGGATCCGATAACCCGTTAACAGCCCCGGCCAATGGGGATTTTCCACGTGTAAAATCATCATTGGCTGGAGGAAACACGTGTCGGCTCATCGTTGGGACAGATGTCAACCACTCATTGGATGGAAGGCGCCTATGATACGTCGACACGTGGCATGGCCCAACAGAGGCCCATTCCTATGAAAAGGCCGGCCCGTTTGACTTGGTTAAAAGCTGGCGGGCCGGCCCATGGAAAGCCTGTTAACGGCCTGTTCGAATATAGGCCATTTACAGCCCGCTAACCCAAGGCCCGTTACACCCTATCCGAATTAGTCCCAGTAGCATCATCTGGGCCATGCAATATGATTCCAGACCGTTTTCACTTCTGGCCCATGTATGGCCCATGACGTCTTTCGGCCCATATGAGGCCCTATGTAACTCTTGGCCAACTAACGGCCCGTGGTGAAACTGGGCCGTAATGAACAGTGTATCACTTTACACCCATTAACGGCCCATGGTGAAACTGGCCCATAATGAACAGTGTAGCACTTTATACCCATTAACGGCCCGTTATTCCGTTGGGCCGTTTCCAGCCCATGTTATCTTTCGGCCTTCTCAGAGCCCATTTATTCTTGGGCTCATTTCCATCATTCGTTTACTTATGGCCCGTTACTGTCATTTTCTGCTTGTGGGCCAAATTCAGCCCGTGGTTACAGTTGGCCCGTTTGTGGTCCGTTAATACGTTGGGCCGATTTCATAGCGTCATCAAATACGGCCTATTAACGATGGCCCGTTATGGTCGGCCCATGAACAGACGATTCCAACTCTAGCCCGTTTACGGCCATAATGCGGTCTGTTTGGCCCATGTTTGGCCAATCGATTATACGGCCCATATAAGGCCCATTGATAATACGACCCGCGGAAGGCCCATTGTTTCTACGGCCCGTAGAAGGCCCATTGTTTCTACGGCACGTAGAAGGCCCACTATTTCTACGGCCAGTAGGAGGCCCAGTGTCACTACAGTAAATATTAGCCCATGGTTATTGTGGCCTAGTTTTAAAAAATAGGTTATTGCAGCCACTGGCTAACCGCGGAAAAAGAACTGCAATGACTACAAGCAAACAAATAAACAAGACAACAAGGAAATAAATAAGTAAGCAACTAACGCTAGGCTATCACGGCTATTACACATATTACATCCACTGGGCATCAAAGTTCACCACCAGTGCAAATATAGGGAACAAAGCAGCATATCATATACACTGGTTGTCAAAGTTGGCGACCAGCGCAAATAAACGCCGCAACAAAACAAATCCAGAACTGAAACCACTTCAGAAGATCTCAAGAAACAATATCCCGGGAACCCATAATGCTGGCAAGATGCTTAGCAAGCTTATTAACTTTCTCTTGTTTAGCGCTTAAATCCTCCAGCGCTTGCTGTTGCACCATAAAATATGCATCTGAATTCTGCAGGGACTTCCTCAGTCCTTCAGCTTCCTGTCGCAGCACATCTGATCGATGTCTTTCAACTTGAAGTTGAGACTCAAGAAGATGAACTGATTCAGGCAGCGAGTTCAAAGAGCTTGTGCCAGCAGTAGTGGCCAGTAACTCGAACACTACATCAAGACAGGACTTTTGGGTTCCCTCACTGTCGTTAAGATAGTTTTTATCAGCTTTCTTGGAGACCAACAGGGATGTCTCACTATCTTGAACCTTATCTGCATTACTTCCTTTACCATTGGATAACGCGGTACTGTTCTCCAATATTTTTTCCGCATTCTAAAAGAGAAACAAGCAGACACATCACATGTTTACCATGTTGTATATGAAACTCATTTTGGTAAATGAGTTCAGTAGTAAAGTGGACAGGATAACAGCATGACACAAACATATATCTATGTACCATGGTCACTTTATGGTGTATACCATTCTAGTTTTTGTTGCCAAATCAAGATAGAGACACAGTTCAAATAATGTTTGCTCAAGACAAAGCAGAATAGACATAATATAAGTGTGGGTAACTATAGAGCAATAACAACACTTGTAATGTGCATGACATGAGAACATAACTGTTTATTCAATTGAAACTGAAATCAACATAGAGCAGGTTACAACAGCAAACCAGTTAAAGAAACAGGTTTAAAACATACCTGTTGCGCCATTGGAGTTTCAATTCCATCCTTCAAATTTGAAAATAGTTGGTATGAGTAAATACAGTCATGCAAGAGAAAAGGAGTATGAACTATAGCTACAGAACCTGACCTGAGAACAAATCTTCTTCTCCTTTAAGCGTTGAGTTGGGATTCGGAGTGGTGGTCCTCGTGCTTTGGGCACTGCAGTTCCCTTACTAACTGCTCGTGTTTGGGTGCTCTATGGTGGAGACTGTGCTGTGTCAACTGGAACTGGGTTACTATCTGCCAGGGTTGGGGTTAGAAGGGGTGCTGGTTCTCTGTCCAACTGGGTAGGGGTACAATCTGCGAGAGTCTGGGTTATGTGTGGTGGATTTGGTCCTTGGGCAAGTACAACCATGGTTCTATCTGCATCAACTGCTAGCATTATCTTTTCTGAAGACCGTGTTGTTACTCCCTTAGATACTGCCATCACGCTCTCCAATTCAAATGGCTGATAAACAAGAAAAGTAATTGAAAGTATAGACATTGTATGATAGACATGTGCAATGGATAGTGGGGAATAAAAGAGGGCATGAAATAATTCATATTTATGTTGTCTAACCAAACAGGATAACATGACACAATTTCACATATATGATGGCTAACTAAACAGGATAGCATGACACAATTTCACATTATGATGGCTAACTAAAAAAGATGGAAAGACATAGTTCAAAATATGAGACTATGTAAACAGGATGACATGACATAACTATATAATGTGTTTATTAAATAGGTTGGCATGCCATAATTCACATACATTCACGGATAGAATGCCATAATTCAAAATATGATGACTGTAAACACTAAACAAGATGAGATGATATAACTATATGATGTCTTTATTAAATGGGTTGCCATGCCATAATTCAGATGGATGATGTGTATGTACTATGTAAACATGATGGCATGATATAATTCAAATATATTATTTATATAGTAAGCAAGTAAGCAGATGGCAATCCATATATGATGTAAAAACTAAGCAATGCAAGACAACATGCATGACATGGGTAATATAACCCTGCCAAGTTTGAGCATAGACCTCAGGGGGAAAATAGGACTGGTCATCAGTCTCTGAATCCTCCTCTGAGGAGCTCTATGTAACCAGCAAGATGTCTGCTTCAGCAGGTAGCATTGTCTGCTCTGAATACCTTGTTTTCACTCCAGATACTTCCATCACCGCTTCAAATGGCTGATGCACAGGAAGAGTAGTTGAATATACAAACGTTGTCGCCAAATGGAACACGTAATACAAAAAAATGATAGCATGATATAATTCACATACATGATGATTGGCTAAACAGCATGGCATTGCATAATTCACATATATAATGCCTTTGCAACAAGATAGCATTGTATAATTCACATATATAATGTCTTGCAACAAGATGGCAATGCATAATTCACATATATGGTAATTAGACACTAAACAGGTGGCATTCACACAAAGCATGTCTAAACTAATCAAATGACATAGCAATGCGAGACACCATACGCATGATATGAGCAACATAACCCTGCCAAGTTAGAGCATACACCTCGGGGGGGGGGATAGGACTGGTCATCTGTCTCTGAATCCTCCTCTGAGGAGCTATCCGTAACCAGCGAGATATGCGCTTCGTTAGATAGCATAGTCTGCTCTGAAGACCTTGTTTTCACTCCAGAATTTGCCATCACCATGTCAAATGGCTGATGCACACGAAGAGTAGTTGAATGTAATAACATTGTTGACAAATGTAATATGTAATGAAAAAAAGGATGGCCTGATATAATTTACATATAAGTTGACTGGCTAAGCAGGATGGCATTGCAAAATTCACATATATGATGCCTGGCTAAACAAGATGGCATTGCATAATTCACATAAACGATGAATAAACTAAACAGATGGCATTCACACAAAGGATGTCTAAACTAAGCAGATGACATATTTGATGTATAAAGTAAGCAATGCAAGACACCATATGCATGATATAACCAACATCAGCATGCCAAGTTAGAGCGAAGACCTCAGGGGGTAAATAGGAGTTGTCTTCTCCTTCTGAATCCCCCTCAGAACAGATATGTTCCTCTCGATTACAATCCGAAATGCATGGAGGGGGGGGGGCTGCCTTTGCGCCTACCATGGAGCGACGTCTGCATGAAATTTTATTGCCACACAAGGCTCGTCTCTTTTGCTCTACATGTTCAGTTCCATTGTTTACAATAACTGTCATGCATAGGAATAAAACATAGTGAGATTATGTAAGGAGTGCATGCCGAAATCCAGAGTGATGGTAGCAACCTGTGGATAGACCCAAAACCAATAATAGCAGGCAGATAATGGCTTCAGTTAAAAAATATAGATAATGGCTTCTTTACTGTTTGTTTCCCACCCAACATGAAACTCATAGTAGACACCGGAGATTAACCAGATAGTAGATAGATACTATTGATAGCGGCCCCGATATGTACCCCACAACCATTTAAAAACTCAAGTTTGACCATTAGTTTGGAGCTGACTCAGAGCCTAATCGGTGAACAGGACGATAAAGTAGCATGTAATATTAAGCGATGCATAACGTAAGCAGACACGAAAGAGTGCGACCTCTCTTGCGGACCCGTGTAGTCCTCGAGGTCATCTGCTCGGTTGATGATGGTAGTGCAGTTTTCATGGCTGCCAGCGGCGGGGAAGAAGATCTGAGGCGGCGAAAGACAGTCTGGAGGTCGGATCCCTACTGTGCTGGACCCTTTTGTCATTGGAGCAGCTGAACTGGGGTGGACGACGACGCAGCAGGAGCGGGACAAACCACGCAAGGTTTTCTTTGTCAACTATCTATAAGAGAAGTAATTCTGTAAGGGCTCGTTTGAATTGGAGGATTACAACAATGCAGGGATAAGAAATAGACAAAAATATGATAGGAATGCACGTGCAAAATAGAGAATTTAAAAACACATGATTTCTGCCAATCTGGGTGTTTGATTCACAACAATTGGAAGATCACAGGATGCAAAGAAGCATGGTGAGATTAAGTCAAACCACAAGAAAATGTACGGTTATAATGCTATTATGCTACTATCTCTTAGTCTTGTGCTTCATGAATAGGAATTTGAAAAGGAGGACAAGTGAAAATTAAAATTCCTACATTTTTCTTTCAAGGAGACACTAAAGGAACAAATCCATGTGCTCAGTGGACAATATATATAACATGTAGAGTAAAAAAGAGATGCAACAAGTGTACAACCTCTTTGGCGAAGCCATGTCGATCTCAGCGTGATTGGGTTGGCCGGTGAGGATGCTCCGGCTGACTTGGCTATCGGAGGAGGGGAAGAAGATCTTAGGCGTCTGGAGATGGAGCCCGAGGTACTGCTCCGCTGTGATGGAGGGTTTCGTCGTTGGAGCAGCTCCGGTGAGTTGTACGACGCCGAGGCTGAAGCAGGACAAGAGAGACAACGTTAACCTGAGTGGAATTCTAATAGCATCTCCAATAGATGACGTAAAATACATAACCACAAAGTGCTAGATGTAAAATACATCAGCCGCTCATCTCTGAACTTAACTGTCGAAACTGAACTTAACTGTCGAAACTGAACTTAACTGCCGAAACTGAATTTTGCTGTCAAAACTGAATTTTGCTGTCGAAACTTGACGCACTAGCAAGGTGAGGCTACACTTCGGTCGACTGACTTTTTCATCTCTGGTCAATCGATTTTGCAGCCGTTGGATACAAAATCAAGGGCCTGCGGTTCATCTTCAACCTCCACCCCCTGAGCCGGCCAAACAGCAGCCCCCCGCCGCCCGCGGTGCGCCTCCCCGCCCACCCCTAAAACACTCCCCACCGCTGGTCCGCCGCCGCCCCGGCCATCCCTCTAGGCCCCCCATGCCGAGCTTTTTCTCCGGCGATCCCCACGCCACCGCCCCGCCAACGCCCCGCCACCGCCGGCGACCACCGCCCCCATCCTGAACCCTAAGATAGATAGTGGGGTACCTCTCCGGCGAGCCCCCCTCCCCGCAGTGGCTGGTTCTTCCTTCACCCCGGCGGCATCGGAGTGAAGTGTAGCTAAATCGGAGCAGCATCGCAAGCAAGAGCAAGAGCGAGAGCAGCAGCGCGAGCAAGAGCAATAGTAAGAGCAGACCAGGCAGGGGACCGAGAGCAAGAGCAGAGCAGCAGCGCGAGCGAGAGCTAAAGCACTAGCAGGTCCTACTGATGTGGACGTCGCCGCCGAGGGAGAGACACCATGGAGGAAGTGGCCGACGCCGCCGCCGTGGATGGAGCCGCGCCGTGTCGTCTCGGGACCGAGCGCCGGCAGCACCGTGAGATCGAATCAAGAAGAAAATGCGGCGATTAGTATACAACCTCTTTAGTGGCGCCAATTAGGCCGCAGCTTCATCCGAGGAAATGGTGATGATGATGCTGTTCTGGTGGTGCAGGTGAAGACGGCGGTGTGGGAATGGAGGTGGCGCAAAAGACGAGGGGAACGTTGGGGCAGCTCCTTGGAGGTGGAGGACGGGGTGGCGGAACCAGCGGGACGATGAGATCGACGACGGATCTGAAGGAAATATGCCCTAGAGGCAATAATAAAGTTATTATTTGTTTCCTTATATCATGATAAATGTTTACTATTCATGCTAGAATTGTATTAACCGGAAACATAATACATGTGTGAATACATAGACAAACAGAGTGTCACTAGTATGCCTCTACTTGACTAGCTCGTTGATCAAAGATGGTTATGTTTCCTAACCATAGACATGAGTTGTCATTTGATTAACGGGATCACATCATTAGGAGAATGATGTGATTGACTTGACCCATTCCGTTAGCATAGCACTTGATCGTTTAGTTTGTTGCTATTGCTTTCTTCATGACTTATACATGTTCCTATGACTATGAGATTATGCAACTCCCCTTTACCGGAGGAACACTTTGTGTGCCACCAAACGTCAGAACGTAACTGGGTGATTATAAAGGTGCTCTATAGGTGTCTCCAAAGGTACTTGTTGGGTTGGCGTATTTCGAGATTAGGATTTGTCACTCCGATTGTCGGAGAGGTATCTCTGGGCCCTCTCGGTAATGCACATCACTTAAGCCTTGCAAGCATTGCAACTAATGAGTTAGTTGCAGGATGATGTATTACAGAACGAGTAAAGAGACTTGCCGGTAACAAGATTGAACTAGGTATTGAGATACCGACGATCGAATCTCGGGCAAGTAACATACCGATGAAAAAGGGAACAACGTATGTTGTTATGCGGTTTGACCGATAAAGATCTTCGTAGAATATGTGGGAGCCAATATGAGCATCCAGGTTCCGCTATTGGTTATTGACCGGAGACGTGTCTCGGTCATGTCTACATTGTTCTCGAACCCATAGGGTCCGCACGCTTAAGGTTTCGATGACAGTTATATTATGAGTTTATGAGTTTTGATGTACCGAAGGACTTCGGAGTCCCGGGAGAGATCGGGGACATGATGAGGAGTCTCGAAATGGTCGAGACGTAAAGATTGATATATTGGACGACTATATTCGGACATCGGAAAGGTTCCGAGTGATTTGGGTATTTTTCGGAGTACTGGAGAGTTACGGGAATACGTATTGAGCCTTATTGGGCCATACGAGAAAGAAGGAAAAGGGCCTCAAGGGTGGCCGCACCCCTCCCCTTGGTCTGGTCCGAATTGGACTAGGGAAGGGGGCGCCCCCTTCCTTCCTTCTCCTTTTCCCTTCCTCTTTTCCTATTCCATATGGGAGGTGGAATCCTACTAGGACTAGGGAGTCCTAGTAGGACTCCACACTTGGCGCGCCCCTCTTAGGGCCGGCCTCCTCCTCCCTTGCTCCTTTATATACGGGTGCAGGGGGGCACCCCAAAGACACAAAAAATTGATCATTGATCTCTTAACCGTGTGCGGTGCCCCCCTCCACCATAATCCTCGATAATATTGTAGCGGTGCTTAGGTGAAGCCCTGCGACGGTAGAACATCAAGATTGTCACCACGCCGTCGTGCTGACGGAACTCTTCCCCGACATTCTGCTGGATCGGAGTCTAGGGATCGTCATCGAGCTGAACGTGTGCTAGAACTCGGAGGTGCCGTAGTTTCGGTGCTTGATCGGTCGGGCCGTGAAGACGTACGACTACATCAACCGCGTTGTCATAATGCTTCCGCTTTTGGTCTACGAGGGTACGTGGACAACACTCTCCCCTCTCGTTGCTATGCATCACCATGATCTTGCATGTGCGTAGGAAAATTTTGAAATTACTATGTTCCCCAACAGTGGCATCCGAGCCTAGGTTTTATGCGTTGATGTTGTGCACGAGTAGAACACAAGTGAGTTGTGGGCGATATAAATCATACTGCTTACCAGCATGTCATACTTTGGTTCCGCGGTATTGTTGGATGAAGCGGCCCGAACCGACATTACGCGTACGCTTACGCAAGACTGGTTCTACCGACGTGCTTTGCACACAGGTGGCTGGCGGGTGTCAGTTTCTCCAACTTCAGTTGAACCAAGTGTGGCTACGCCCGGTCCTTGCGAAGGTTAAAACATCACCAACTTGACAAACTATCGTTGTGGTTTTGATGCATAGGTAAGAACGGTTATTGGTAAACCCGTAGCAGCCACGTAAAACTTGCAACAACAAAGTAGAGGACGTCTAACTTGTTTTTGCAGGGCATGTTGTGATATGATATGGTCAAGACATGATGCTAAATTTTATTGTATGAGATGATCATGTTTTGTAACCGAGTTATCGGCAACTGGCAGGAGCCATATGGTTGTCGCTTTATTGTATGCAATGCAATTGCGCTATAATGCTTTACTTTATCACTAAGCGGTAGCGATAGTCGTAGAAGCATAAGATTGGCGAGACGACAAAGATGCTACGATGGTGATCAAGGTGTCGCGCCAGTGACGATGGTGATCATGAAGGTGCTTCGGAGATGGAGATCACAAGCACAAGATGATGATGGCCATATCATATCACTTATATTGATTGCATGTGATGTTTATCTTTTATGGATCTTATCTTGCTTTGATTGACGGTAGCATTATAAGATGATTCCCCACTAAATTATCAAAGTATAAGTGTTCTCCCTGAGTATGCACCATTGCGAAAGTTCTTCGTGTTGAGACACCACGTGATGATCGGGTGTGATAGGCTCTACGTTCAAATACAACGGGTGCAAAACAGTTGCACACGCGGAATACTCAGGTTTAACTTGACGAGCCTAGCATATAACAGATATGGCCTCAGAACACGGAGACCGAAAGGTCGAGCGTGAATCATATAGTAGATATGATCAACATAGTGATGTTCACCATTGAAACTACTCCATCTCACGTGATGATCGGACATGGTTTAGTTGATTTGGATCACGTGATCACTTAGAGGATTAGAGGGATGTCTATCTAAGTGGGAGTTCTTAAGTAATATGATTAATTGAACTTTAATTTATCATGAACTTAGTCCTGGTAGTATTAGCATATCTATGTTGTAGATCAATAGCTCGCGTTGTTGCTTCCCTATGTTATATATATGTTCCTAGAGAAAACTAAGTTGAAAAATGTTAGTAGCAATGATACGGATTGGATCCGTGATCTGAGGTTTATCCTCATTGCTGCATAGAAGAATTATGTCCTTGATGCACCGCTAGGTGACAGACCTATTGCAGGAGCAGATACAGACGTTATGAACGTTTGGCTAGCTCAATATGATGACTACTTGATAGTTTAGCGCACCATGCTTAACAGCTTAGAATCGGGACTTCAAAGACGTTTTGAATGTCATGGACCATATGAGATGTTCCAGGAGTTGAAGTTAATATTTCAAGAAAATACCCGAGTTGAGAGATATGAAGTCTCCAACAAGTTCTATAGCTAAAAAGATGGAGGGGAATAGCTCAAGCAATGAGCATGTGCTCAGATTGTCTGGGTACTACAATCGCTTGAATCAAGTGGGAGTTAATCTTCCAGATAAAATAGTGATTGACAGAATTCTCTAGTCACCATCACCAAGTTATTAGAACTTCATGATGAACTATAGTATGCAAGGGATGATGAAAACGATTCCTGAGCTTTTCATGATGATGAAATCGATGTAGGTAGAAATCAAGAAAGAGCATCAAGTGTTGATGATTAACAAGACCACTAGTTTCAAGAAAAGGGCAAAGGGAAAGAAAGGGAACTTCAAGAAGAACGGCAGGCAAGTTGCTGCTCAAGTGAAGAAGCCCAAGTCTGGTCCTAAGCCTGAGACTAAGTGCTTCTAGTGCAAAGGGACTGGTCACTGGAAGCGGAACTGCCCCAAGTAATTGGCGGATAAGAAGGATGGCAAAGTGAACATAGGTATATTTGATATACATGTTATTGATGTGTACTTTACTAGTGTTTATAGAAACCCCTCAGTATTTGATACTAGTTCAGTTGCTAAGAGTAGTAACTCGAAACGGGAGTTGCAGAATGAACAGAGACTAGTTAAGGGCGAAGTGATGATGTGTGTTGGAAGTGGTTCCAAGATTGATATAATCATCATCGCACACTCCCTATATTTTCGGGATTAGTGTTGAACCTAAATAAGTGTTATTTGGTGTTTGCGTTGAGCATGAATATGATTTGATCATGTTTATTGCAATACGGTTATTCATTTAAGTAAGAGAATAAATTGTTGTTCTGTTTACATGAATAAAACCTTATATGGTTACACACCCAATGAAAATGGTTCGTTGGATCTTGATCGTAGTGATACACATATTCATAATATTGAAACCAAAAGATGCAAAGTTAATAATGATAGTGTAACTTATTTGTGGCACTGCCGTTTAGGTCATATTGGTGTAAAGGGCATGAAGAAAATCCATACTGATGGGCTTTTGGAATCACTTGATTATGAATCAGTTGATGCTGGCGAACCATGCCTCATGGGCAAGATGACTAAGACTCCATTCTCCGGAACAATGGAGCAAGCAACAGATTTGTTGGAAATCATACATACTGATGTATGTGGTCCGATGAATATTGAGGCTCGCGGCAGGTATCATTATTTTCTGATCTTCACAGATGATTTGAGCATATATGAGTATATCTACTTGATGAAACACAAGTCTGAAACATTTGAAAAGTTTGAAGAATTTCAGAGTGAAGTGGAGAATCATCGTAACAAAAATAGAAGTTTCTACGATATGATCGCAGAAGGAAAATATTTGAGTTACGAGTTTGGTCTTCAATTAAAACAATGTGGAATAGTTTCACAAAATCATGCCACCTGGAACACCGCAGCATAATGGTGTGTCCGAACGTCATAACCGTACTATTATTGGATATAGTGCAATCTATGATGTTTCTTACTGATTAATCACTATAGTTTTGGGGTTATGCATTAGAGACAGCTGCATTCATGTTAAAAAGGGCACCATCTAAATCCGTTGAGGCGACACCGTATGAACTGTGGTTTGGCAAGAAACCAAAGATGTCATTTCTTAAAGTTTGAGGTCGCAATGCTTATGTGGAAAAGTTTCAACCTGATAAGCTCAAACCCAAATCGGAGAAGTGCGTCTTCATAGGATACCCAAAAGAAAATGTTGGGTACACCTTCTATCACAGATCCAAAGGCAAGTTATTCATTGCTGAGAATAGATCCTTTCTAGAGAAGGAGTTTCTCTCGAAAGAAGTGACTGGGAGGAAAGTAGAACTTGATGAGGTAACTGTACCTGCTCCCTTATTGGAAAGTAGTTCATCACAGAAATCTGTTTCTGTGACTCCTACACCAATTAGTGAGGAAGCTAATGATGATGATCATGTAACTTCAGATCAAGTTACTACCAAACCTCGTAGGTAAACCAGAGTGAGATCCGCACCAGAGTGGTACGGTAATCCTGTTCTGGAGGTCATGTTACTTGACCATAACGAACCTACAAACTATGAGGAAGCGATGATGAGCCCAGATTCCGCAAAATGGCTTGAGGCCATGAAATCTGAGATGAGATCCATGTATGAGAACAAAGTATGGACTTTGATTGACTTGCCCATTGATCGGCGAGCCATTGAGATTAAATGGATCTTCAAGAGGAAGACAGACGCTGATAGTAGTGTTACTATCTACAAAGCTAGAATTGTCGCAAAAAGGTTTTCGACAAGTTCAAGGTGTTGACTACGATGAGAGTTTCTCACTTGTATCTATGCTTAAGTCTGTCCGAATCATGTTAGCAATTGCCGCATTTTATGAAATCTGGCAAATGGATAAACAAAACCTCATTCCTTAATGGATTTATTAAAGAAGAGTTGTATATGATGCAACCAGAAGGTTTTGTCAATCCTAAAGGTACTAACAAAATATGCAAGCTCCAACGATCCATCTATGGACTGGTGCAAGCATCTTGGAGTTGGAATATATGCTTTGATAAGTTGATCAAAGCATATAGTTTTATACAGACTTGCGGTGAAGCCTGTATTTGCAAGAAAGTGAGTGGGAGCACTACAGCATTTCTGATAAGTATATATGAAAGACATATTGTTGATCGGAGATAATGTAGAATTATTCTGCAAAGTATAAAGGAATGTTTGAAAGGAGTTTTTCAAAGAAAGACCTCGGTGAAGCTACTTACATATTGAGCATCAAGATCTATAGAGATAGATCAAGACGCTTGATAAGTTTTTCAATGAGTACATACCTTGACAAGATTTTGAAGTAGTTCAAAATGGAACAGTCAAAGAAGGAGTTCTTGCCTGTGTTACAAAGGTGTGAAGTTGAGTAAGACTCAAAACCCGACCACGGCAGAAGATAGAGAGAGAATGAAAGTCATTCCCTATGCCTCAGCCATAGGTTCTATAAAGTATGCCATGCTGTGTACCAGACCTATTGTATACCCTGCCCTGAGTTTGGCAAGGGAGTACAATAGTGATCTAGGAGTAGATCACTGGACATTGGTCAAAATTATCCTTAGTGGAATAAGGATATGTTTCTCGATTATGGAGGTGACAAAAGGTTCGTCGTAAAGGGTTACGTCGATGCAAGTTTTGACACTGATCCAGATGACTCTAAGTCTCAATCTGGATACATATTGAAAGTGGGAGCAATTAGGTAGAGTAGCTCCATGCAGAGCATTGTTGACATAGAAATTTGCAAAATACTTACGGATCTGAATGTGGCAGACCCGTTGACTAAACTTCTCTCACAAGCAAAACATGATCACACCTCAGTACTCTTTGGGTGTTAATCACATAGCGATGTGAACTAGATTATTGAATCTAGTAAACCCTTTGGGTGTTGGTCACATGTCGATGTGAACTATGTGTGTTAATCACATGGTGATGTGAACTATTGATGTTAAATCACATGGCGGTGTGAACTAGATTATTGACTCTAGTGCAAGTGGGAGACTGAAGGAAATATGCCCTAGTGGCAATAATAAAGTTATTATTTATTTCCTTATATCATGATAAATGTTTATTATTCATGCTAGAATTGTATTAACTGGAAACATAATACATGTGTGAATACATAGACAAACAGAGTGTCACTAGTATGCCTCTACTTGACTAGCTCGTTGATCAAAGATGGTTATGTTTCCTAACCATAGACATGAGTTGTCATTTGATTAACGGGATCACATCATTAGGAGAATGATGTGATTGACTTGACCCATTCCGTTAGCATTGCACTTGATCGTTTAGTTTGTTGCTATTGCTTTCTTCATGACTTATACATGTTCCTATGACTATGAGATTATGCAACTCCCCTTTACCGGAGGAACACTTTGTGTGCCACCAAACGTCAGAACGTAACTGGGTGATTATAAAGGTGCTCTATAGGTGTCTCCGAAGGTACTTGTTGGGTTGGCGTATTTCGAGATTAGGATTTGTCACTTCGATTGTCGGAGAGGTATCTCTGGGCCCTCTCGGTAATGCACATCACTTAAGCCTTGCAAGCATTGCAACTAATAAGTTAGTTGCAGGATGATGTATTACAGAACGAGTAAAGAGACTTGCCGGTAACGAGATTGAACTAGGTATTGAGATACCGACGATCGAATCTCGGGCAAGTAACATACCGATGAAAAAGGGAACAACGTATGTTGTTATGCGGTTTGACCGATAAAGATCTTCGTAGAATATGTGTGAGCCAATATGAGCATCCAAGTTCCGCTATTGGTTATTGACCGGAGACGTGTCTCGGTCATGTCTACATTGTTCTCGAACCCGTAGGGTCCGCACGCTTAAGGTTTCGATGACAGTTATATTATGAGTTTATGAGTTTTGATGTACCGAAGGAGTTCGGAGTCCCGGATGAGATCGGGGACATGAGTCTCGAAATGGTCGAGACGTAAAGATCGATATATTGGACGACTATATTCGGACACCGGAAAGGTTCCGAGTGATTCGGGTATTTTTCGGAGTACCGAAGAGTTACGGGAATACGTATTGGGCCTTATTGGGCCATACGGGAAAGAAGGAAAAGGGCCTCAAGGGTGGCCGCACCCCTCCCCTTGGTCTGGTCTGAATTGGACTCGGGAAGGGGGGCGCCCCCTTTCTTCCTTCTCCTTTTCCCTTCCTCTTTTCCTATTCCATATGGGAGGTGGAATCCTACTAGGACTAGGGAGTCCTAGTAGGACTCCACACTTGGCGCGCCCCCTCCTAGGGCCGGCCTCCTCCTCCCTTGCTCCTTTATATACGGGTGCAGGGGGCACCCCAAAGACACAAACAATTGATCATTGATCTCTTAACCGTGTGCGGTGCCCCCCTCCACCATAATCCTCGATAATATTGTAGCGGTGCTTAGGCGAAGCCCTGCGACGGTAGAACATCAAGATCGTCACCACGCCGTCGTGCTGACGGAACTCTTCCCCGACATTCTGCTGGACCAGAGTCCGGGGATCGTCATCGAGCTGAACGTGTGCTAGAACTCAGAGGTGCCATAGTTTCGGTGCTTGATCGGTCGGGCCGTGAAGACGTACGACTACATCAACCGCGTTGTCATAACGCTTCCGCTTTTGGTCTACGAGGGTACGTGGACAACACTCTCCCCTCTCGTTGCTATGCATCACCATGATCTTGCATGTGCGTAGGAAATTTTTGAAATTACTACGTTCCCCAATAGGATCCTCATCCGGTACGGTGGATGTGGGACGTCGAGGTGTTGCTGTGGACGACGTCGTCGGGGAAGAGGCTCCGGCTGGGTGGCCGACGGAGTAGGGTGTGGGGTTTCGTTGCGGGTTTTCACGGCCTCGGTGTACGAACGGGTGGGCGGATGGGATTGAAGTGAGGAACCATGGCTTAGAGACGCGCTTGTCCGAAATGTGGGGTAAGTTACGAAAGTACCCCCACCGATGTGAGGCGGTTCTTTCGGTTTAGGGGTACCACGGGTGTCGGTGTCAAAACCGGCAGATCTCGGGTAGGGGGTCCCGAACTGTGCGTCTAGGCCGGATGGTAACATGAGGCAGGGGACACGATGTTTTACCCAGGTTCGGGCCCTCTTGATGGAGGTAAAACCCTACGTCCTGCTTGATTGATATTGATGATATGGGTAGTACAAGAGTAGATCTACCACGAGATCAGAGAGGCTAAACCCTAGAAGCTAGCCTATGGTATGATTGTATGTATGTGATCTATCGACTAGCCTGGCCTCGGTTTATATAATGCACCAGAGGCCTAGGATAACAAGAGTCCTAGCTAAATACGCCGGTGGGGAGGAGTCCTTGTCTTGAGCACCAAGTCTTGTAGAATCTTCCATGTACGCAGCAGCTATCCGAACTGGCCCATGAGTATACGGCCATGGGGGTCCTCGGCCCAATCTAACAGATTGGGAGATGACATGGTGAGTACCCCTAGTCCAGGACACCGTCAGTAGCCCCCTGAACCGGTCTTCAAGTTAGAGACGCTCCTCGATTCTTCCGAACTGTTCTTCATCTTCGGTTGTCGGTCTTGGAAACTGGTTCAACAAATCTTCCCATCTTCGATCTTGAGGATCGCCGAAATGCATTCGACGAGTTTACACGTCGGGTATCCGAGGAGCCCCTTTAAGTTTCCGGCCTTTATCAATGCCTTGTTATTTTTATGCCACACCTCGGGTTTGAAGTTGTTCCCGGGAGGCAGTGTCCTCTTGCGTCCGCGCTCTAACGCCGGACTACATTCGAGGTATCTTTTGCAGCCAAGCACCAATGCCGGACTGCTTATGAGCTCTAACGCCGAAATGTATCCGAGCTCCAACGCCGGACTGTGTCCAAGCTCCAATGCCGGACTATATCCAAGATGTCATAGATCATCTTGGTCCAAAAGAGTTGAAGGAGTTTGGCCGAGCTTAATGCTGGAAATGCCCTCTATGGAGCCAGCCACTAGCGCCCGAGCTTTATGCCGGACTGCTTCCGAGGTGGTGCACCACCCCGACCGTGGGCCAATTTTTTGTCAATATTTTTGATTGGTGCAATTTATTCTCTGCCGAGATATATAACTAGTAGCCCTCAAGGTGTGTATCGGTCTAAAACCCGAGATGCACCTGAAGGATGACATAAGACCGCTGATCCCAGTAGCCGCTGAGACTCAGGTTGATTTGCAAAATCGGTCTGAGGATCAACTCCTAGCTCAGCAGATTACTTCAGGACACAAAAAGCGGTGTGCAGAGTCCTCGAGACTCAGGTTGGGTGCGGCCGACCAACCTGAGGATCATAATCTCCTCGAAAACTATATTGCACTTAAATTTTCAGCACTGGATTGCCAATGCAGTAGCCCCTGAGACACTGGTCGGGTGGCAACACCAGATCAGGGGATCGATACGCCCCTTTAAAATTAGTAAATGATAAGCCTGAAGCCCAGTAGCCCCCGAGCCTTAATGCGGGCACGGGTGGCCGAATTAAGGATCGATATCCAGAGTAAAATCACAAATTATGTGTAATGATTTTATGTATCCAAGTACTTTACATCATTAATGATCGGATCCGCATTGTACAAAACTTTGTTGACCGACCATCGGCTTCCACCTCCTCGGCCAGTAGCCGAGGAGTGTTTGTCCTACTTTATAAAGCCTTTATGAGGGCAAAGATTTACGACAAACAAGGCAATCTGGCCATACGGTTTTATAAACAAAGGTACGCAGAGAGATATGTTATATCATTGTTTAACATAATAAATGTCATCCAAAGAAAATAATCCCGCTATCGGTTCCTTTCTTTGGGTTGTCATGCTGAGCATGATCATGAAACCTCAGCTCTAATGTAAGAGAAAAATAGTGAGGATTTAGTTTGGGAGGCCAGTTACTAGCCCTCGGTAGAGTTCGGCGACAGTCGAGGTCAAGCCGTAAACACTTCGGCCAATGTTATGAATGGCCAGTCATTTAACACTGTCATCGGATTGCTGACCAGTTTACGCTTATTGTGACAGTCAGTTTTCGGCTTTCTCCACTGAGGTGCTTAACCATGTGAGCTGGAAGCACAATCGCAGTGGTTCTCCCTTTGCACACCTAGCCGAACAAAGCGGAACGTAGGAGGCAAGCGCAGGAGCCGGGCAACCCAACTATTGACCGAAGACACAATTCGAAACCAATGCATATATAGTGAGATCCGAGAATGTTTTTGCCGAATCTATAAAGGTGTCCGACATTGCACTGTGAGACTTGTGCCGGAAACACACAAATAGTTTAAAAGTGCCATAAGCTTGGAAAACCAAAAAAACGTCAGTAAAGACTTGACGTCCGAACAAGATCAAGTGTTCGGTGCCAATCCGAAAATTGGGAAATTTTGTGCTTCTGTCGTGCATTAATATTACACATCCGATCTCAAGACTTCAAGCGGGTCAACCTACGGCTGCAGCCTCCTATCCCGAAGGCGGGGTGCTTCTTGTTAGACCAGTTTAGCGAACTAAACTCGAGCGGTCACTAGAGAGAAAATGGGTTATCTAGCTATTGACCACACACTCACGTCGAAAGAGGAGCGATAGAAAAAGACTTTGCAATGACCAAGAAGAAAACACATTTACTATAAAATGTCTCATATAAATTTTAAGAGCCCCCAAGTGACTTGGGTAAAAGAATTTTATGTATAATGATTGTATGTACCGAAGTACTTATATCATATCTTTGCTCAACCGAACTTTAAACGCGTCTTAACCGACCGTTGGCTTCTCCCTCTTCGGTCAAGGATCGAAAAGTGTTATGTACTCCGCCTGTCAAGAATATCGACAGTGTTTCCGATAACCAGGCAACCGGGCCATAAGGCTGTAACAGACAAAGCGCGCTCAGGGAACTTATGCTATATTACAGACAAAGTGTAAGAAGCATCTTCAAAGAAAATAGTACCCCCACCGATACCTTTCTTCGGTGCTCATTATTTCCATGAGACTTGTGCAAAAGATTTTTTGTACTCATGAGCTCCGTTGTGTGCCGACCATGATTGAAAACAATAAGAGCGCTAGCTTTCGGCTTCACCCAGTCTGAGGTCAGAGCTCGGAGGACCCGGTCGTGACAATCGCAAAGGTGCTCCCTTTACTCCCTAGCCGAACAATCAGGAACATAGGGGTAAGCACAGGAGCCAGGCAACCCAGCTTGTAAATCGCTTAAGTCAATATGGTGCATATTGTGGCGTAATACACGAACAAGGAACGAAGCCATACAAGTATAATCATACGCAAGAGGAAAAGCTTCATAAAGGAAGCCCCCAAATAAATGGGGTATTTGAATATGTGTGTCACAAACAAAGTTTGGACAAGGAAATTTTTTACAAGCCACTTTTTTCCAAAAAAGTATAATGCTAGGTCGAACCAAACACAAGTTAAAAATTAAAACTTTGAGCATGAAAGCGACTTAGCTGGTTAATGTGTTCGGCATTGATGACGCGGTTCGAGCTTGATGCGGGACAAGGTTCCATCCCCCAAGCCGGTCCCGGGGTGGCGGAGCGAAGAGTTCGACCCGCCGAAGTGGTGAGATAGCACGGTCAATGCAGACTGGCAGAGTGACGACGAAGTCCCCGGATCATTTTCCTGTGCACAAAAAATAGTGCAAACCGGAGATAATAGTAATAATAATAATTAAAAAAATCATTGCATAATAAATAATTTATGCAAAGTGAGTAATAAAAGAAATATGGCATGGCGCCGAAGTCAATGTCGATGCAGGGCGTCGGCGTGATGCGGTAAAGGCGTGGCAAAGCCTGAGTTCACACGTCGGTCCGAATTCCGGATGCGGCGTTCGCCGGACAATGTACGGAAACTGGCCGAACCACCACGCGGCCGTCGTTAATGTGGCCATCATTTGATAGACCTGTGTACAGATGATGGACAAACCAGAGTAATAATTCCTTAGGCAAAAAATACTAGGATTAATAGCACCTGGTTTATTTGTTGTAGCAATCCAAAGAACGGTGATTCCCAAAATTGGGACTCGATCCGCACACCCATTGCCTGATGGGAGATAAAGCGACAGTATGGCGATGCTGGCAAAGGTTGGCTGGCCGAGGCAAAGCCCTCGGTCCAGCTAACGTGACAGAGCTGGTCGGCTAGTGACGCCGAAGTCTCCGGAGTAGGTTGATGAAGAGATGGCGAAGCCCCCGGTCCAGCCGAGATGTCGAAGCATCGATGTCAGCCGATGAGTCGAAGTAGGTCGGCGTGATGGACACCAGCTTGAAGAAGTGATAGTGCGGCCCTGCCAATGCAGGTCGTGACGTGGTCGATGCCGGCTTGATGAAGTGACCGTGCGGCGATGCCGGTATGCCCGCTCCGTGTAATCCGTGGGGCGGCGATGTTGGTGATAATTTATCCTTCGCGATGCCGGAATCTTGTTCGGCTTGTCGAGATGATGATCCGAAGAAGTTGAGCTCGGCTCAACAAAGTGACGACGTGTCTAGCGCAGGTCGGCAGCTTTGGAGCAATATCACCGGACTGGTTTGACACCGGCATGATGATGAAGGTGACCTCAGGGGAGGCTTAAAAATTTACGGGCGCGTGTTTAAAAACAACGCACAATACCCTAGGAGAGAATTCCTCTGAAAAGGTTGTCCAATGTCACGTTCATAAAGAAACATGAATTCGGGTCGGATCCGTATTCGCGCAGAAAACGGATCCGAAAATTGATCCACTCATCGGAAGGTTCCCGGAGTTTGAACCGTCGGATCGAGCTGAAATTTGGAGGGGTGGTAGATATGGGAATTCTGCAGTAGATGAACGGTTGGATCTTCCAAAGGACCTCCGAGCTAGGCTCGGCAGACCACGCCCTAAACTCGTCCAAATTCCCATCCAGATTTGACAGGGCTCCGGTATATCGTAGATTGTCGGAGATTCCTCCATCGAAACTCGACGAAATTTTCCATGGCTGTTGTAGACTCAATTCCGCACAATTCCACCAAAGGGATCGTCAAAGAGATGCTCTAAGAGGTGGTGGCAGTGGATACAAGTTTGCTGTTCGAAAAAACAGCACGGTCGCCCGAGGGCAATGTTGACGTTGAGCCCCCGAGCTCCATGGATGATTCCTCCATGATCTTGATAGAGAACGGAGTTGATGTTGATGAAGGCCCTCTTCCGAACATGACGATCGGAGATGGAGCATGGTCCTCGGTCGTGCCAAGGTGACCAGTCGAGCCGGGGACGAAGATGCCGGCATCGCAGTTGACCTGCAGACGAGCCATCGATCCTTTTGCCGATCACACAGCGGAACTCTCAATGAAAGCACCAATGTCGGTGTCAAAACCGGCGGATCTCGGGTAGGGGATCCTGAACTATGCGTCTAGGCCGGATGGTAACAGGAGGCAGGGGACATGATGTTTTACCCAGGTTCGGGCCCTCTTGATGGAGGTAAAACCCTACGTCCTGCTTGATTGATATTGATGATATGGGTAGTACAAGAGTAGATCTACCACGAGATCAGAGAGGCTAAACCCTAGAAGCTAGCCTATGGTATGATTGTATGTATGTGATCTATCGAGTAGCCTGGCCTCGGTTTATAGAATGCACCGGAGGCCTAGGATAACAAGAGTCCTAGCCAAATACGCCGGTGGGGAGGAGTCCTTGTCTTGATCACCAAGTCTTGTAGAATCTTCCATGTATGCGGCAGCTGTCCGAACTGGCCCATGAGTATACGGTCATGGGGGTCCTCGGCCCAATCTAACAGATCGGGAGATGACGTGGTGAGTACCTCCTAGTCCAGGACACCGTCAACGGGCATTTCGCGTGTCGGGATTTCACAGGAGGTGGGAGTTTTCGCGCGCATTGTAATTTCGGAATAGCAAGGCGCGGGTTGAGATGGAGGGAGTTGTCGGAGCACAACGAGACAAAGATATATCTTAAATATTTCGGGCTAACAAGGCGCGGGTTGAAATTTCCGGACAAGCCTAACGTGTACTGTACCAAATCAATGCGCCCTACAAATGTCATTCAAAACTTTGAATTCATGTTATGTTCAATTAAAATATTTCGCTACGTGTATAATGCATGCAACCTACTACTCAAATGAACGTTTTAGTGCATTCCAAATGTATATACTACCGCTTCAATATGAACTAAATTTGAATTCATTTCTCTATTTAAATAAGATTTACAGTAATGATTGTTGTGAAGTCAAAGCATTTGAATTCGTTTCTATGTTTTAATAAGATCTACAATCATCATTATTGTCAAGTTAAACCATCGTTTGTGTATTATCTTCACAGCACACCACATGATTAGTCTTGAGTTACATATGAACTATGTGTACTATATGAACTCGAACTACATTTTTTGAATCCACTTTATTTTGATTTCAAATCACATTACATTTCTAGCTCTAGCTAGATCTTCATAATATAAACCATGTCTCATATGTATAATGTGTTTATCACATTATGTATGGTGCCCCGCCCCATACGCCTACAAGTATTTAGATGTGAGTTGCAAACACCACACATTACCACAAATTCAAATAAAATGTGAGAATGTTCGATATATAGTATTGTTTAGATTGTTCGATATTTAGTTGTAAGCTGCAAACGCCACACATTATCACAAATTCAAATAAAATGTGAGATTGTTTGATGTATAGTATGGTTTAGATTGTTCGGATTTAGCTGTGAGTTGCAAACACCATGCATTATCACATTATGGTATAACATGTGCACAGCACGTGTATCACTGCTATATTCATGCATGCAATGTTTAAAACACTATGATCTCCTATTCAAATATATGAATCCGCTTTCATATCAAATTATGATCTTTGTTAGTCTCTTACATGCCCTCCTCGCCCTCCCCCTCCCTCGGCATTCTATCCACCGGGCACATTCATTTTTTTCTTTAGGTCGTTCTCCCAGAGTCTCCACAACTCCTTTCCGACACACACCGATCGATAAACCTCTCCAGCGATGCCTGCCTACAACATACAAACACACCTTCAATCTCCTCCTTTATGTGTCCTTGCCTCGTGTCTCTCATACGGTCAGACACACGTGTAAACTCTCGCCCCTCTTTTCATCGCTCTCTCACAACCGCACACTCCTCCCCCTATCTAGCTAGTAGTTGGGCCTCTCGCACCACCTCCTAGCTCCATTCTCTCTATCTACCCGTCTCGCTGGGCCTTATTAGCCTCTAAGAAATGGACGTACACCGACCGATCTCTCGCTATACATATAGCTAGCTAGGTCCTTATAACTCATTTTTACCCACACGTCAATCGACCTACCTCATTAGTTGTGTCTCTCCCTTCCTCCGACAAACAACAATTGATCTACCGATCTAGTTAGGTTTGCTTACCAAACACATGGTTCCCCTTCATCATCCATGGATGCGTCCCGACAGATCTATCATGCACAGGCACACACAGAAACACATCCCCACTCTTATTGATAACATTGCAGTTCCACCCTCAGTTTGTCTAGTAGGCCTCTCCCACCATCTTTGAGAAGCAACTCCATCACCCATCCAGCACTCTACCCTTCTCCCTCCCTCTCCCTCCCTCTCTCTCTCCTCTATCTCTCTCCCATCATATTTCCCGTCCTTCAGTTATGTATGGATGTCAACCGATCTCCCTCAAGACATAGCTGGGTCTCTCCTTCTCAACACATATACGAGTCGTTCTACCTCCATAGTTAGGCCTCTGCCTACCCCCCCCCCCCCCCCCCCCCCCCACACACACCGACACATCGAGCGCTCTAGTCATGTCTCCCTGCCACACACAAACTTGACGTGTGCCCTCTAACGTTCCGGTAGGCCAGTCGCCCTATATCTTTGACTTGTGCACACACACAATTTCGATGCCTCTCTTCATCGATCTCGCACCCACCCACTTGATCCTCTCTTCGACTCTATCGATAGCTATGACCCCTCCCTCTCTTCTCGTGGATTGCCCGACCCTCTATGTATGATATGGATAGGCCTCCATTTCACACACATTGCATGCAAAATTTTGTTTGAGATGTCATCGACACATATTCCCACAAATAATTCACGAAATCAACCCCCCACCCCACCCCCACCCCAAAACAAAACACACTCACGAACGCGGTTTGTATCTCTCTCACACACCCACGTAGGTGGGGAACGTGCACGAAGAGAAGAGGTGCATGCACGGCGCACGTACTCCCGTCTCTTTCCCAACCACACCCGCGCGGGTACACGGTGGAGCTCATTTCTGTATGAAAAAGGCAGCCCACGTGGTAATTTGGCACGTGTACTGGTTGTCCACTTGGTGGAGGGAGGATTGTCTACCACGGGTGAACAAACAAATAGCGACTTGACGTGCTTTGTTAAAAAAAGAGGCAAACCATGTGGGGCCTATCTTAGAGGCAAGGCTCTATACACTAGAGTACTTTTGATGTGTCCCGTCAACTCGCAGAACGAGGAGAAGCTTGCTTAGTACGCCGTCTCCCCCACCCACGGGCGCGGTGGCTCGCAGGATGAGGTGAAGCTTGCTTACTATGCCTTACGCCCGCTCCCTCGCCCATGCGCGCGGTGGCTCGCAAGACGAGGAGAAAAATTTACTACTCCCTCCATTTACTCCTCGTCCCTACTACCTTGGTTATAGAGATTATATCATATTGTTTGGAATATATATGTCCTTTAGTAGATTTCAATATGAACTACTAGTACATACTCCAAACACTGATGTATATAGACGTATTTTCGAGTGTAGATTCACTCATTTTGCTCCGTATGTAGCACTCTCCCTCGCCCCTCGACCCTCGCCCATGTGGTGGACGTGCAGCAATTCATTCGGCCTCATATAGCCAGAACGATATATACTGCACTACCATTATTGCTCGACTTCCCGAAGAGGCGAAGAGCCAATTGCAAGGTCAATATTTTGGAGATGCCAAGTGCAAGGTTATAGGAGAACGAGTAGTAGCTGCCGCGTTGTCGGAGTAATGGGCCACGGGTAGGCTAACCCGAGGCCTAGAACCTTTCAAGACATCGGGGCTGACTGCGCCCCTCAAGACATCAGGATGGAGAGCCGCCTTCCAGAGGCCGGCTAAAGGAACAACTGACTTCCCGCATGCGGCCGAGTCCTGGAGGTGAGGTCAAGATGGGCCGACTCCCGCCTGGCGGCTCCCAGAGAAGCCAGCCACGGGGAGTCGGCCCACGACACCAACAAAGCCCATGCCCATGTAAGGGGGGTTGGGACGGGGAGTGGCAACAGTAAAGCCCACTCCCTCCCCTTTTATGGGATGGCAAGGCCACAGTGCGCCGTACCAGTGGGGATCTTCGTCCGGCGGGGCACTGTGGCCGTGCCATCCCTGACATCAGCAACAGTAGGCGGAGTCCTACACCCACGACGGCCTGTCGGTACGGTCTATGGGCCCTACCGGTCAGCAAGAGTCCAGAAGACGGCAAGAGCGCCACCAGTTGGACCTGAAGGGAGCTGGCCCCCGGAAGTCGGCCTGCCCCTCCCACGGGTCCCACGCGCCATTAACCAGACGAGACGGGGAGTGGCTACGGTAATCGCCCGCCAGGTAGCAGGGCTGTAGCCACGACCCCATGACCAAGCCTGCGTCACTAGAAGCACGACTACAGTAATCGGCAGCCGGCAAGACCCGCAAGTGGCGGGTACGGCCTGTCGGCTCCGTACCAGACCAGTCGGCGGGGCCCACCAGCCGGCGGGCCCCAGCAGTTGGCAGAGAAGCCGGCAGGCGAAGAGACTGACGGCTGGGCCCTGCGCCCAGTCGGTTTACCATTGTACCCCTGGGGGGTAGGCCTATATAAACCCCCTAGGGCACCCATGCAAAGGGTTCCGACCCATTAGAACTAGACCAGACCTTAGAGAAGGAAGAGAGCTGGCCTAGCCTCCTCCCGTGCACAGATACAACTCAAGGAGCACCATTGTACTCACTTTTGCCTTAGTGATCATGCGGAGACCCCGCAGAGCAGGACTAGGGGTGTTATCTCCTAGGAGAGCCCCAAACCTGGGTAAAGTTCGCCGGCGTACCTGTCTACGCCTCATCCCATTTCCAGGCACCGGCGACGTTCTACTCGCCCCCACCATGATAAGTCATACGTTGGCATATGTCGCACCCAACCCCCGACATTTGGCGCCCACCGTGGAGCCGGGTGCACCGTCGTCCGGAGACCTGTTCTGTACGGGAACCCTTTTCCTCCCTGGCGAGTGCAGCCAGCCCGGCATGCCAGACGGAGTCTGCGCCGACGCGCTGCATGGCACTGAAATCGCCTGTGCGGCCAGTTGCCTCGCCGATCTTGTAGGCGAGGTCCACCTCTCCGACGAGCCCGCATCCGACGCGGGCACAGGCGGCCCCGAGAGCCTCCTCGCGGGCCTCCTCGATCAACTTCACGTCGCCAGCGAGCCAGCTGGGGACTTGGATTCCGTAGCCTCCACTGATCCGATGTTGGTCGACTCTGACACCGTGTCGCTTGACACGTTCCCCACCAACGTGGTGGTCTACGACGAGCCGCTTCCTCGCGCGGAGGGCGGCGGAAGCACCGTCACGGAAGTGCTTGTCATCGATCATGGCGAGCACTCCGGCGGGGGTGATTACGACCCGCTCCATGCGGCGCTGCAAGACCTGGCAGCGCCCATCCCTGAAGATGCCGACGCCGAGACGCTGGAGGCACGCCGCCTTCAGCTAGTCAAAGGCGCCAAAAAGCTGGCCAGCATGAGACGCCTGTCAGAAGCCTACCAGTGCGAGATGGACAGCACGGTGGGTGGCACGCTGGCTCCAGCTGGGCCTAGCCGCCTTGGCACGGTCCAGCAGCGCGATGCGGCTATCGCCGATTTGTTAGGGGCTAATCACCCTATCTACGCCACACCTGCGGAGAATATTCGAGCTGCCCAGGCAGCGGCGGACGAGCTAGACAAGTTCGAGGGCGAAGAGCATCACCTGATGACAAAGTGCGTGCAGCGACTCCTTGACGTGGCTGCTGAGCAGAACGAGGCCGACCGCCACTCTGATGCGCCGCGCCGACGGAATGACAACCCGCTTCCGCGCCGAGACCAAGGCGCGGAGCCTCGGACGCCGACTGGCGGCGTCCGCGGAAGAAAAGACAAGGAGCCGGCTGCCAGCCGCAGTCGGACTCACATCACCATAGAGGGCGATTGAGACGGCCGCCCAAGAACAGTGGAACGACGGGATGACTGTCCGCCTCCTCCCCCTCGGAGGGAAAGACGAGTCTCCCCGCCGCCTGTTGATCACCCGACGCTCGGCGACCGCCTTGGCCGCCGAGAGGGAGTCGGTGAGAACGACGCCCGCCATCGGATCGACCGTCTCCACCGATCCCCGGCGCTTGAGGAAGAAGATGAGTTGGGTCCACCGTGTTTTGGCCCTCGCATCCGAGAAGAGCCCTTCCCCAAAGGGTTCACGCTCCCTAGAGACACACCCAAGTACACCGGCTCCGTGAAGCCGGAGGACTGGCTGGTCGACTACTCCACGGCCGTCAGCATAGCAAACGACAACAAGCGTGTTGCTGTGAAGTACGTTCCAATCATGCTCTAGGGCATGTCCCGGACATGGCTGAACAGCTTAAGGCCCCGCAGCATCAATAGTTGGGTCGACTTCACCGACGCCTTCGTCCGCAACTTCACCAGCATGTACAAGCGACCTCCCAAACCCCGCCAGCTCTCCTTGTGCGTGCAAGGCCCCAGCGAGTCAACTCGCGACTACCTCATGCGCTGGGCCGAGCTCCACAACTCTTGCGAGGGCGTGCACGAGGTGCAGGCTATTGAGTACTTCACTGCAGGATGCCGAGAGGGCACCCTCCTCAAGCACAAGCTTCTCTGCGATGAGCCGAAAACCCTCGACGAGCTGCTGATCATAGCAGACAAATACGCCACGGCCGATTCCTCCATGAAGACGGAGATTCAAGTCAGCGCAACCGGCAAAGTGGCTCCTTAGGCTCCCCGAACCCCAGCCGGAGAGACCAGTCGGCGTCAACAGCAGAACGACCACAAGCATAAAGCCCCCCCCGCCAACTTCCACCAGTCGGCAGGTGGCAACAGTTGAAGACCAACAGCCGGAAGGGCAGCCTCCGCTCAGACGTCAGAAGGGCGGCAAGTCCAACTGGCAGCCGGCTTTCTCATATGAGCAGACTCTGGATGGACCCTGCAAGTTCCACAGTGGCGCGAAGCCGTCCAACCACACCACTCGGAAATGCCACTGGCTCACTAGGATCGCCAAGGGAGACGGCCTTCTGCCTCCCCCACCTGCTGGGCAGCCGCCTCCCCCTCCGCCCAAGCAGCCGGCAGTCAGACCAGTCGGCGGAGTGCAAGACGAGTACCCGGAAGAGCAGGGAGCATACGTCGTGTTCACCTGTGGGGCCGACGATCGACGCAGCAGACGGATGCAACAGCAGGAGGTGAATGCAGTAGCTTCTGACACACCTGAGTTCATGCACTGGTCTGAGAAGCCCATCAGCTGGAGTCGGGCTAACCACCCCGAAGTAATGCCCAGACCCGGCTCCCATGCCTTGGTTTTGGACGCCACCTTTGCCACCGACAAGCGAGCTGCTCATTTTTTCCAGAGTCCTGGTAGACGGCGGCAGCAGCATCAACATCTTGTACAAAGACACCATGGAGAAGTTGGGAATCAGGCAAAGGCAACTGCAGTCCAGCCGGACGGTGTTCCACGGCATAGTCCCTAGCCTTTCCTACTCGCCAATCGGCAAGATCTTGATCGACGTCCTCTTCGGAGACAAAGATCATTTCCGCCGTGAGTCAATATGGTTCGAGGTGGTGGACCTAGAGAGCCCATACCATGCACTGCTCGGCCGGCCAGCCCTGTCCAAGTTCATGGCCATCCCCCACTATGCCTACCTCAAGATGAAGATGCCGAGTTCCAAAGGGATTCTGACCATAACTGGCGACTACAAGAAGTCGTCCACCTGCGCATCAGAGAGCGGTCGGCTGGCTGAGTCCCTCGTGATCGCAGCTGAGAAGCGGCTGCTAGATCGAGTTGTGGCGATGGCAGGCAAGCAGGCAGAGATGTCGCCTGATCCCAAAGAGTCGGAAGCTGAGGGCTCGTTCAAGCCGGCCAAGGAAACAAAGAAGATACCTTTCGACACGGAGCACCCCAAGAGGTACGCTGTCATAGGCGCCAACCTCGACAGCAAATAGGAAGGCGAGCTCATCGATTTCCTTCGTGAGAATCGAGACATCTTCGCATGGTCCCCCAAGGACATGCCAGGTGTCCCGACGAAATTCGCCGAGCACAAATTACATGTCCGATCTGATGCCAAACCAGTCAGACAGCCTTTACGCCGCTTGTCAGAAGAGAAGAGGAGAGTTGTTGGAGAAGAGATAGCCCGGCTGCTCGCAGCCGGCTTCATCATGGAAGTATTCTTCCCAGAATGGCTGGCCAACCCGGTCTTGGTACTGAAGAAGAACAAGCAGTGGCGAATGTGTATTGACTACACCATCCTCAACAAAGCATGACCCAAGGACCCATTCGCCTTGCCAAGGATCGACCAAGTGATAGACTCCACAGCCGGATGCGAGCTGTTGAGTTTCTTGGATGCATATTCAGGGTATCACCAGATCAAGTTAAACCCAGCCGACAGGCTGAAGACTGCCTTCATCACGCCGTTTGGAGCTTTCTGCTACCTAACCATGACGTTCGGCTTGAGGAACACCGGTGCCACCTTCCAACAATGCATGCAGAAGTGTCTCCTCAAGCAGCTCGGGAGAAATGCTCACGTCTACATGGATGATGTGGTGGTAAAGACGGAGAAGCGTGGAACACTGCTGGAAGACCTCAAGGAGACCTTCAACAACTTGCGCCGATTCCAGATCAAGCTCAACCCGGAGAAATGCGTCTTCGGAGTACCAGCCGACCAGCTCCTTGGTTTCCTGGTCTCCGAACGCGGCATAGAATGCAACCCTGTGAAGATCAAGGCGATTGAAAGGATGGAGGTACCCAGCCGACTACTGGATGTACAAAAATTCACCGGCTGTTTGGCGTCCGTCAGTCGGTTCATCAGTCGGCTGGGCGAGAAGGCCCTTCCCCTGTACCAACTCATGAAGAAGACCACTTTTTTCGAGTGGAACTACAAGGCGGACGAAGCATTTGTCCAACTAAAGAAGATGCTGGCGACTCCACCTATTCTGGCGGCCCCGACTCCTAAGGAGCCCATGCTCCTCTACATCGCCGCCACCAGCCGAGTGGTCAGCACGGTCATTGTAGTAGAGCGCAAGGAGGAAGGCAAAGCACTACCAGTTCAGAGACCGGTATATTATTTGGGTGAAGTACCGTCGACCTCCAAGAAAAACTACCCCCACTACCAGAAGATGTGCTATGGTGTGCATTTTGCCGCCAAGAAATTGAAGCCTTACTTCCAAGAGCATCCAATCACTGTGGTCTGCACGACTCCTCTAGCCGAGATCATCAACAGCCGAGACGCTTCGGGACGAGTGGCTAAGTGGGCCATAGATTTGGCCCCCTACACCATCTACTACCAACCTCGCACTGCCATCAAGTCACAAGCGCTGGCCGACTTCTTCGTCGACTGGGCCGAAACCCAGTATCTACCACCAGCGCTCAACTCCACCCATTGGCGAATGCACTTTGACGGCTCCAAGATGCGCACCGGCTTGGGAGCCCACATCGTCCTCACCTCTCCCAAGGGCGACAAGCTCAAGTATGTGCTGCAAATCCATTTTGCCGCCTCCAACAACGTCGCCCAGTACAAGGCACTCATTCACGGGCTCCGTCTAGCCAAAGAGCTCGGCATTCGCCGGATCCTGTGTTATGGTGACTCCGACTTGGTGGTCCAGCAGTTGTCAGGCGATTGGGACACCAAGGACGCAAACATGGCAATCTACCGCTTCCTCGTACAGCAACTCAGTGGGTATTTCGAGGGATGTGAGTTTCTCCATGTACCAAGAAACGACAACGACCAAGCAGACGCCCTGGCGCGAATCGGCTCCACCCGTCAGGCGATACCATCTGGCGTCGCCCTTCAACACCTCCTCAAGCCGTCCGTCAAGCCATCACCAGTGTCAGACTCCACATTCGTACCGGCTCCTCATGAAGTAGTCAGATCCGACTCAAGAGCCCCCGCAGACGGCGCGAGTATTCCGGCAGGTGGCGCGGAGATCGTGGCAGTCGCACCCGGCCCGAGGACTGCGCCAATCTTCCCGGGGACTTCATCGACACAGCAAGCGGCTGTCAACTCCAGCCCGCCACCTCCCGGCCCAGCCACCCTCATCCAAGTCGCAGTCTTGGCGGTTGCAGAAATTGCAGTACCTTCATGGGCCCAACCCACCCTCAAATTCTTGGTGAACAAAGAGCTGCCAGCCGATGAGATCTCGGCTCGGCAAGTGCAACGCTGGGCGGCAGCATACGCCATAATCAATAGAGAGCTCATAAGGCGCAACGTCACTTGTATTCACCAGTGGTGTGTGGAGCCAGAGCAAGGCCAGGCAATCCTCAAAGACATCCATCAAGGCGAATGTGGCCATCACGCGGCTTCAAGAGCACTCGTCGCCAAAGCTTTCTGACATGGCTTCTTCTGGCCGACTGCTCTTGAGGACGCCAAGTCTCTAGTCCAAAAATGCAAGGGGTGCTAGAAGTTCCGCTCTAAGCCTCATCAGCCGGCTTCGGCGCTCAAAACTATTCCCATTGCCTGGCCCTTTGCTGTTTGGGGCCTGGACATGGTCGGACCATTCAAGACGACGCGAGGTGGTTTGACTCATTTACTTGTTGCAGTGGACAAGTTCACCAAGTGGATAGAAGCAAAGACAATCAAGAGTTTGAATGGTCCGACTACTGTGACCTTCATCTCCGACATCACAATTCAGTACGGCATACCGCACAGCATCATCACCGACAACGGCACAAACTTTGCCAAGGGTGCCTTGGCCCGTTTCTGCGCGATGCAGGGCATCTGACTGGACTTAGCGTCTGTTGCCCATCCGCAGTCCAACGGCCAAGTAGAGCGAGCAAATGGCCTAATCCTATCCGGCATCAAGCCCCGGCTGGTCGAGCCTCTGGAGCGCTCGGCAGGCTGCTGGCTTGATGAGTTGCCAGCCGTCCTCTGGAGCCTGTGCACGACTCCAAACAAGTCAACCGGCTTCACGCCCTTCTTCCTCGTCTACGGTGCCGAAGCCGCCATCCCAATGGACATAGAGTTCGACTCCCCTCGAGTCACCATGTATACCGAGGAGGAAGCACGTCAAGACGGCGTCGATATACTGGAAGAGGGGCGGCTGTTGGCACTCAGCCGGTCCAGCATCTACCAGCAGAGCCTACGCCGATATTACAATCGGAAGGTCAAGCCGCGATCTTTCCAAGAAGGAGACCTTGTGCTTCGGCTGATTCAGCGAACAGCTGGCCAGCACAAGCTCTCAGCACCTTAGGAAGGCCCCTTCATCATCAGCAAGGTGTTGGGTAATGACTCCTACTACCTGATCGACGCTCAGAAGCCCTGAGCAAGAAAAAGAGACGACTCCGGCAAGGAGACGGAGCGACCATGGAATGCAAATCTCCTCCGAAGATTTTACAGTTAATGAAGTATGTATCACGCTACCCTTTGTATTAAAGTACGAAGACTTCGGGCCCCTCGAGACGATCTCGGGGACTGCCTTCTTTTATCTATATGATAATGAGTTATTCCTATGAGTATGTTATTCTTTATCGCTTGGCACCGGGTTCGACTAGTCGGCCCGGGGACTTGCCGTCTTGAGCTATGAAATGACTTCCTGCAGCCAGACAAGTAGTGTGTGGCACTCAAGCCGTCTCCTGTTAGAAGCCGCAGATCGCAGAGCGACTGACTGGCAAGCAGGAGTAAGGTAGAATGGGTGTCCATATGAAAAATGGCTAAGGATTCAAAGCATGCACATAGCTTAAGCCGGTTTCCAGCCTTTTGCAACCGACTCTCGAGCAGCTGGCTCGTCGCTTTCTAAAATTAACTTGCTAAAAACTCTAAAAGGCTAAGTACTTGCTTTCCCAAAGAAGCCAAGTATTTGATCTAGCGGCAGTCCGCAGAGCGGCTGTCCGACTAGCAAAACGGCAACTAAGGGAAGGCGGCAAAGGAAAAAGTCAAAGAGCAAAGAGCAAGAAAAGATAGAATACGGATAAATATTTACATAAAAAGGCCCTTGGCCGAATCATCAAATAGGAGTTCAAGATACACCCACACCCAGTGGGTGGAATTGTGCAAAATAACAAGTTCGTTGAGACTACTAAGCAGGAAAAACAAAGATAAAGTGGCAGCCTAGGAAGCCGCGGACGGACTCGGAGGACCAGAGGGGTCGGCGGTGCTAGTTGGTGGGACAGTCGGCTGGTTGGTCTCCGCCTGATTGCCCCTGGCAATAGTTGGCTCAGTTGTGCGCGGCTCGTTGCTGGAGGCGCGGTCGGGCTGGGGTTGGCCGTCTACCTCGACCTCTGGCGCCTCCTCCTCGTCTCCTTCCTCCTCCTCACCACTGGAGTCGGTCACCTCCGCCGAGTCCTCGCCGTCGTCCGGGTTCAGCCCAAACCACTCCGGCGGCGCCTCCTCGTCATTCTTAGCCCGCTCTGGGACAAAGACACTGGTGTCGGTGTACTCAGCGATCGATGCGGCGCGCCTGACGAGATCGTCCTCCACTGTTGCCAGCTCCGCCTGAGCTTCCAGCCGAAACGTGGCTAACTGGGCTAAACTCAGCCCAGGATACCATGCCTTGGCGAATTCCAAGGCCCGGCAGGCTCCAGCCCGGGCTACAAAACCCTTCCAGGCCTCAAGACGGCCGGCTGCCACCTCCAACCAGTCGGCAGTTCGGCTGGGGGTGCGTGGCGCCTGCATGTCCGGCCACAGGGCGACAATCGCCTAGGTGCCGACACGTTGAAGCCGGCGCAGCATCCGGTGGGCTGGCCGAAGATGGGCCTCGATGCTCAGAATCTGCTCGTTAAGAGTTCGGGGGGCGTCGGCGGCAACCTGTGCGCCGTCTGCCCTCCGTGCTTCATGATCAGCCTCGATGGCCTGATTGGCGGTGTCAGAATGCCCGGGGAAGAAGTCTGCTAAGGAAGAAGAGCAAAGAAACAAAGTTAAAAATTTAAGGCCGACTCGACTAGCAGTCGGCAGCCCGAAAAAGGAAACAAATGGAAGCTCACCATCAACAAGATCTTCGATTGCCTGGAAGCCGGAGACCAGCATCGCCTCCTTGTCGGTCCAGGAGGAGCGCTCGGATGCAAATTCAGCGAGAAGGGCGGTCTCCTTGTCCTCCGCCTCCTTCTGGGCCCTCTGGAACAGCTCCTTCTGCTCCGCCAGCTACGTAGCCAGCTGGTCGCGCTCCTCCGTCAGTCGGCCGCACTCCTCCTCCCTAACGCGTAGCGCGGTTTTAACTTCGCCCAGCTGCTGCTGAAGGGTGGCGTTGGCCTCTGAAAAAAGAGGGGGAGGGATATCAGTCGTTCGCAAAGAGGAAAGTTCGCCAGGGAGATCTGGCCCGACTGCTCAGCAGTCAGACCGAATCTCGGGGACTACAACTCGCGGGTGCACCAGCGCGCCCCCGCAGAGAAAGAAGAAAACTCACCCCGGCTGTCCGACAAGTCGGCGGTCCGCTTGGCCAGCTCCTCAACATTGGCGTTGAAGGAGGTCACGCGAAGATTGTGGTAATCCTGCATCAAAATTTCAAGAAAAAAGCGTTGGTACTTGGAACTCGCCGATTAGAGTTCCGAGCCGCCTGCTCAGCAGCCGGCCCCAAACTCGGGGGCTACACCCAGTGGGTGCGCTGGCGCGTCCCCACAAATAAAAAACAAGGAAGCAAAGCAAAGAAAGGAAGCGCACCTGGATGGCCATTTGTGACGCCAGGTATGCCTTGGTGCACTCCTTGATGGCGTCGCCCTCGGCCCGGAGCTTGGCTTGGACGTCCAAGAGCGCCCGGTTCAACGGGCCCGTCCCGGCTCCCCGCACCCACCAGGTGGGCGCGGCGCTCGACACCTCGGTCTCCGGGATCGAGGAGCTCGCAGCGCCGGTATCTAGAGGACGCGGGGCCGCGAAGGCGGCGCATCGGCGTACTGACCTCGAGGGCCAGGCCCATCGCCGCCGCGCCTCCGGTTGGCGGTACTGGCGGATCCGCCGGTTGTCCGCCTGGCGCGCCTCCGGAGGGTGGCGGTGGCGGCACAATGACCTCCGGCGTAGCGGTGACGTCGGCGTCCCTCTCCATGACCGGGTTCTCGTCGCCAGCTTCCCCAGTCTGCGCCGAGAACTCCGGTGACAGCGGGGCGGAGTTCAAGGGGACGACAAACACCGCCGACTGGCGGCGTGCGGCTTCCTCTGCACGCTTCTTCTCCGCATCGGCGGCCTCGACCTCTGCCAGCTTCTTCAGGGCGGCAGCCTCCGCCTTGTCGGCTTCCGCCTTCTTCAGGCGAGCGGGTTCCCGCTCCTCACGTGCCTCCCACGCGTTCCGCTCCGTCGCCTCCTGGAGGTCGGCGGCGGGGTCAACCCGCCGGGTGGTGGAGGAGGTCTCCGCCGACTTCACAACGGAGCCGGCGGCCGACTTCTCAAGAGAGAGAGGGGCCCTAAAGCCGGAAAACAAAGTAAAGAAATTTTAGACAGACTCAATAAAGAAATACGAAGATACGAGGGGAGGTGGTTCTTACGCTGAAATAAGCTGCGGCGTCTTCACCACCATGTGGAAGCGGTTGGCCTTTGCGGCCGCCTCGTCCCGCTTGGTCGCCGCGGCTGAGCCCTTGGGCTTCTTCGGCCGGCTGCCAAACAGGCTCACCCTAGCCCTGCGCTTCTTGCCGCCGCCTTGTGCGTCCGGCGGAGCTGACGAGCCCGCGCCCGACTGGCCAGCTCTTGGCTGGTGGCGTGGGACGACCTCCTCGTCATCATCGGGCCAGTCCTCGAGACTGGCCCCAATTCTCGGGCCGCCCGCTGCGCCGCCTCCTCCCTCGGCGTCGTCCTCCAGGGCCGCCGCCCCCAGGTCGGGGTCGTCAAAATCACTCTCCGCCCGGTCAGGGAGGAATTCGCGGTTCGGCCCCGCGTGGCTGGAGGGGGGGTTCTGACCAAAGCCGGCTGGTCAGATCGAACAAAACGGACTCGGCAACTAAGAAGCCAGAGAGAAAGACAAAAAGAAAATGACTCACCGGAGGCGGAGGGGCGGCACACGAATACGACTCCTTGCCGAACTGCCACTCTTTGTTGAGGTCGCAGCTCGCAAGGTAGTTCACCATGTAGGCTACCTCCTCGTGAGGCATCTCCTTGGTGCACATTCAGCTCGGGTCTCGGTGCCCGCTCATCTGGCAGATCATGTGGGGGCGACTTTGGAGGGGCAGCACGCGGCGTGCCACGAAGGCGGCCAGCATGTCCAGCCCGGTCAGGCCCTCCGAATGCGCTAGTACTCGAAGCCGCGCAATGGCACCGACTCCCGCAGGCGTCAACGTCCGGGCCCAGTGCGACCAGTTGGGTTGCCTCCCAGCCGACGGGCCAGCTACGAAGGCCGGCAGGTTGATCTAGTCGCCCTCTGCGGAGACGTTCTTCACGTAGAAGTACGACCGCTGCCACATCTTCACCGATTTGATCAGCCTGATGGAGGGAAACGGGTTGTCGGCCCCCGACCTCCGCACGGCGATGAACGCGCCGCACTGAGCCGGAATGCCCGCGGCCTGGGTGCCGAGCTTGGAGAAGAAGAACTCCGCCCAGAGCTCCATGGTGGGGAGAACGCCGATGAAGCCCTCCCATAGGGTGACGAAGGCGGACAGCAACACCACCGTGTTGGCGGTGAGGTAGTGAGGTTGGAGTCCGTAGAACTCAAGGAAGGAGCGGAAGAAGTTGCTCGCCGGCAGGCCCAGGCTGCACAGGCAGTGCGAGCGGAAGACGACCCGCTCGCCCTCCTGCGGCGCCGGCGAGATCTCTCCCCTCCGCGCGAGGCGGACCCTCACGAGGTCCTCGCCAGGCAGTCGACGCGTCTTGCGGAGGAAGTCGATGTGATCCTCGTGGACCTCCGAACCATCCCAGGTGCCGGAGTGCGCCGTCGGGGGCATAACGGCGGAGGAAGAGCTCATCGTGAGCGGACCGCCGCGATGTTCGACGAGGCTCGAGGAGCGGAGAGGGAGAAGAAGGAGAAGAAGCAGTGGGGAGGTGGGATGCGCGTGCTCCACCGCTTCCCATCCCCCCCCCTACTTATAGCCCAGTGGGCTGCGAAGCCAAGGGGGCAGTAGTGGGATTTACTGCACCCACTACTCCACGCCTCCCACGTTTTTCACACAAAGTTACTGCGCGCGGTAATTCTGTGGGAACCTCAACCGCCCCCATGGCCGCAGCAGATCCGCTTGCGCGCCGAGGCGTGGTAGTGGCAGGCCCTGCCTGCGGACATGTCCCATCTCACGGAGGGGTAGGCGGGCTGGCCCAGCCATTGGTTGCCACATGGCGGGCACGGAGTGGGTGGCGGTCAGGAAGCTTAGCTCATACGCTACCGAGTTCCTGCTGGGGGATTCGAAAGCATTTTTTGGACTAGTCAAAGTCAGGCGACTCCGACTCCTACCAGTCGGCCCGGCAGAAGTCAAACGAGGTCTCACCTCAAGCACTCGGAGAAAGAAACTGCTGAGGCTCCTCGGCTGATCGTCCGCGGCGCCTTACCAGCTTCGAGGACTACTGTCGGAGTAATGGGCCACGTGTAGGCTAACCCGAGGCCCAGAACCTTTCAAGACATCGGGGCTGGCTGCACCCCTCAAAACATCAGGATGGAGAGCCACCTTCCAGAGGCCGGCTAAAGGAATAGCCGACTGCCCGCATGCGGCCAGTCCTGGAGGCGAGGTCAAGACGGGCCGACTCCCGCCTGGCGGCTCCCAGGGAAGCCGGCCACGGGGAGTCGGCCCACGACACCAACAAAGCCCATGCCCATGTAAGGGGGGATGGGACGGGGAGTGGCAACAGTAAAGCCCACTCCCTCCCCTTTTCATGGGATGGCAAGGCCACAGTGCGCCGTACCAGTGGAGATCTCCGTCCGGCAGGGCACTGTGGCCGTGCCATCCCTGACATCAGCAATAGTAGGCGGAGTCCTGCACCCACGACGGCCTTTCGATACGGTCTACGGACGATGGGCCCTACCGATCAGCGAGAGTCTAGAAGACGACAAGAGTGCCACCAGTCGGACCCGAAGGGAGCCGGCCCTCGGAAGTCGGCCTGCCCCTCCCACGGGTCCCACGCGCCATTAACCAGACGAGACGGGGAGTGGCTACAGTAATCGCCTGCCAGGTAGCAGGGCTGTAGCCACGACCCCATGACCAAGCCTGCATCATTAGAAGCACAGCTACAGTAATCGGCAACCGGCAAGACCCGCAAGCGGTGGGTATGGCCTGTCGGCTCCGTACCAGACCAGTCGGCGGGGCCCACCAGCCGGCGGGCCCCAGCAGTCGGCAGAGAAGCCGGCAGGCGAAGAGACCGACGGCTGGGCCCTGCGCCCAGTCGGTTTACCATTATACCCCTAGGGGGTAGGCCTATATAAACCCCCCAGGGCACCCATGCAAAGGGTTCCGACCCATTAGAACTAGACCAGACCTTAGAGAAGGAAGAGAGCTGGCCTAGCCTCCTCCTGTCCACAGATACAGCTCAAGGAGCACCATTGTACTCACTTTTGCCTTAGTGATCATGCGGAGACCCCGCAGAGCAGGACTAGGGGTGTTATCTCCTAGGAGAGCCCCGAACCTGGGTAAAGTTCGCTGGCGTACGTGTCTACGCCTCATCCCGTTTCCAGGCACCGGCGACGTTCTACTCGCCCCCACCATGATAAGCCATCCATTGGCATATGTCGCACCCAACCCCCGACACGCGTCATTTATAAATAAAGTTTTTTTTCTTCAGTGGCACGTATGCAATATGATAGGTTCATATGGAGAGAAAAGGAGTACATAGTCAGGACGGGCCAGCCTACACGGTTGCTTGCTGAGGTTGCTCTCTTCACACTCTCTCGCACAAAATGACTGTGGCCACATCTCTAACATCCCGGTGGATCACGTCCGCTTCGGGAAGGGGTGGATGCTTAGTGTAGATGCGGTGGCCGTCACCGATGGCGAAAACCCACTGTCGGCACGTCCCGATCAAGGGTCCCTGCCGTTCTCTCTCACAAAGCCGGTGAGGTTGCCTTCGTCCCTTGCTCACTGCCGTGACGTGGGCAGTTGCCGCCTCCCGCCGCCCTCCTCAAGGTTGAGCTACGTCCCTCAGGTACAACTCCCTTTACAGCCGGCTTGCACCACTGCTCCAGCTGCCCACATCACTCCCTGTGGATATGTCTCTACTTCTTTGCCCCGCACATACATCTACTGGCTTCTACGTACTGTATTTGTGATGAGTTTATGTCTCATCAACTAGCCCTAGTAATCTTATTCTAATCGCGCTTGTTTAATTTCTTTGCCACAGGGATGCTCATCTCGATTTTGGTGAAACTGCACAAAATGATCCGATGGTTAAAAGGTTGCAAACTTCATTTATTAGGAAGCTCAAACTTTGCCAGCCAATTGAAGCCTGGTCAGGGTTCATGGTTCAAGGGCTAGGGACTACATGGATCGTTTTTTTCTTTAGCTGCCTCTGTTCCAAAATAAGTGTCAACTTTAGTAGTAGTACAACTTTGTACTAAAGTTTGCACAAAGTTGAGAAACTTATTTTGGAACGGAGGGAGTACATATTTGCTATGATCTGTCAATCATTGAGATGCAATAGCATGCATGTTAGTCTCCCTTGTATTTGATGAAATGTTGCAACGGGTAACCTTGGACGCAAGATACATGTAACTGAAGCTGGAAGCTTCATAGCATTGTACAAATTTATCTCGCTGATAAATTACAGTACGTACTATACTAGTACTTCCTCCGTTCCTAAATATAAGTCTTTGTAGAGATTTCACCATGAACCACATGCGGATGTATATAGATGCATTTTAAGTGTAGATTCATTCATTTTGTTCCGTATGTAGTGGAATCTCTACAAAGACTTATATCTACTAGTAATAGCTAGCCCCCACTACTAGGAATTCTCTATCCTCTCCTTGAGCCATGTCATCAAAATTGATGTAGCCGTTAGATGAAGTAAATCAGTCCATAATAGCAGTCTGATCTTGACGTTGAGAGGCTCCGCACTAAGCCACATGCAAGCATGCAGAAATACCGTGCCACATGCATGTGAGTGGGTTTTAAATCACATCAACATGTCTTCATGCAAGCATGCACCGGTAGCATGCATGTAAGTGAGCTTTTAAGTCCCATTAACATGTCAAAAAGAAAAATATAATCCCATTATGCAGTAGGAGTTCAGGAGTTGGGTGATCTTTTTTCCTTACGTGGGATGATCTAAATGATGATGGGATTTTATTTAGTTTGGCTAACACATTTGTCATGCGGTTATAGAGTTTTTTTTGTTCTATGAAATCGATAATTTTGCGCAGAGAGATATGCCGCTGTTCCGCGCCAACGCGCGGGGACTCATCTAGTAATATTTAGGAACAAAGGGAGTACTATGTAAAGAGTTAGGTGTCGCACGGTGATAGTAGTGTGAGGTGGGCCATGTAATCACTGAGCCTGCGTGTTTTCACTACTCTTGCACGCCTCCACTGTAAGAATGGAGAAAATTGTAATCTACTAGTAGTAGTATACCTCCTTTCACCGAAAGCATGGGACATCCAGCAGTCCTACCACCTCAGTAATAAAGACCAATGAGTCGTCAAATCACATAGACCCAGCAGTAAGTTGGACGGACGAAGCAACCATCACTCTTGCGCCAGTGAGAGGTCGCATCCGCTCTGCCCAGGCATGAATGCGGCACCGATTCTTTGGAGTGGCGCTGACCGTTTCAGGCGGGAAGCGTGCGCGGGCGATGGAGGGGCTTTGGGTGGGCCAGGCTGGTCAGGAGCAGGTGTGGCAGCTGTCCGCATGTCCCTACCAGACACGCCCGGAAACAAGAGGATGCACCGACTCTCGCGGCTAAAATCGTACACTACACAACATCTCTCTGTAGGAGTAGGTGGATATGTCGCTCTCTCTAACACACACATGGTGTTAAACACACACACACACACGCACGCATGCACCTTGGTCGCGTTGCACCTTCTAACATGCCTTATTACACCTAGACGGAGAGAGTAGTAAGTATACGAGATACGGTGGCACACTGACTTAAGTCGAATACAAGTGGCCAAAATTTGTGTGCATGTTATAATAAGGATTCACTTAAAATAGTACGTGAGCGAATAGAGGGATCAATTGGACAGTGTTCCCGAGCAGTAGCGAGATGTGTGAGGTAAGATACACCGATGGCGCTTTTAATTTTTCTTACTAATTTGTTTGTTTCACCCTCTGACTGGTGGGACCCAACGTACTACGTGGAGAGAGGTAAGGTGACTAAGGCTGCATTATTACTGCACCACTTTGGATAGTCTTACCACCAAAGCCACATGACACGATTATGATTGAAATCCCAATGACTCCCACACACACAAAAAAAACACGGCATGCTTGTCACACGAATGCAGGAATGTATAAAAGGTTATTTCCCTCTCGTTGAACATAACGGGAGGGTTGTGTAGCTGGTTAGCCTGTTCGCTCACTCTCTCGCCCTCTCCCGCTGGAGCCTCAGCGCTTGTAGTTGCTCTCTTCACACGCTCTCGCCCTCTCCAGATCTAAACAAGACTTTGTTGGCCTCTCTCTCCCCTCACTGCTTCTCAAAGAGCCGGCAGGATCCGTCCGTCGGGAAGGGAAGGAGGCCTAACGTTGTCAACGTCGGTGAGGGACTACTGGCGCAGCTGTTCACTTTCCACCCAGCGGCGGCGCGGGAGGGCCTCCGACCCCTTCTTCTTCGCCGTCGTCCCGTCGCCCACCGAACCACGCCCCAAGAACCTTAAGGTATAATTTACTTACTCCACATGCATTGCTCTAGCTGCATGTATACCATGAATCTAGGACGTGGTTCAAAGAGGAAAGGAGTGGGGGAAAGTAGTGGGAAAAGTTGTATATAGCATGAATCTAGGACGTGGTTCAAAGAGGAAATGAAGGGGGAAAGTTGTATAGCATTAATCTAGGACGTGGTTCAAAGAGGAAAGGAATGGGGGAAAGTAGTGGGGAAAGTTGTATCGCATAAATCTAGGACGTGGTTCAAAGAGGAAAGGAAGGGGTGAAAGTACTAGTTCAAAAAGGAAAGGAAGGGACAAGGCTGTAGAGTTTGAGCAGGACTAGATTTGCTGTGCTCACATAGGGAAAGGCGTCTAAAGATAACAAAACTGGGACCAACACAAATATGCTCCTTGGTTGCTTGTTCTTTGTTGTAACATACTGTGCATGACCATAGTACATCGGGAGATGCACATGGTGCTGGTGCGTCCACTGTCCCGTGCAACTCATTAGCTATTGTTAATCTAAGGCCCTGTTTGGTTAAAAACTCCCTAGTCCCTACCTGCTGGGTTCCAGGGACTAAACATGGACTAGAGGTTATTAAATGACATGCTAAAAGACCATGTTACCCCTAGTAATGAACTAATAGAGACAAGGTGCGATGCGTGGCAGGGGCAACTGTTGGAAAAAGTCCCAAAAAGACTCCCTCGGGGTCTTCTTTCTTTAGTCCCAAATGCCCACTTTTAGTCCCTAAAAGTCCCTCCTCTTTGGTTTAGATGGGACTGACACGGAGTTTTTTTAGTCCCTAAACCAAAATGTCCCTGTAAACAAACACCCTCTAATAATGCCGCTGGAAAATTGATGCAATGCCACAGTTAAAAGCAAATTACATGTTTAACGAATTTTATTGTTAATATAATCTCTATGTTAATATTAATCAATGCCACCATTTGAGAAATGCTAATGTCTTGCTTTCTTTCCCATTTAGATAAGGTAGATGCTTCTTTTTGTTGGCTTCTGTGTCATCCATCGTTATTGACCACTAATTGTTTCCTTTGCACCTCTGTGTAAACAGGGTTATCTGCTTCACCTCGTTGCCATTGTGACCTTTTGTTGCACTGCACAAAACACTTTTGTTTTAAGAGTGTTTTGTGCAGTTCAACCAAAATGTCACACCGACAACGTTGCTTGATTGCTTGATCTTAGTGGAACTGCACAAGAGGAGATCTTACTTCCTATCCGTTAAGGCGAATTTGGTTCAGATCTTCTTCTTGTGAGTTGTTTGAATTCCGCATCATGAGAGGTCAGTACTAGCTTTCTTTCACATGATTCTGCAGTGTGCATTCATATGTTGTGCTACTTGTACGATAATGTTGCTTGATTTTAGTGAACTGCACAAATGGAGACAAGACTTCCAATCTGTATGTGCACCGTAATATCCCATTGAGGTAAGATAAGGATATTTCACAACTGCTGGCCTATATTTTGCCACTTTCATCAGAAAATTAAGTTTAGTACTATACTTGTGCTCCCTAATTGACATGCCAAATCTTACATTGAAGGCGAACCTTGTTTGTTATTGAACCAAGTGATGAAGGGGAAGAACAAGGGGAAGAAAAACAAAAATCAACTCCCAGTGCTGTCATGAAAAAGTGGTATTGTCCTTGAGAAGTGCTTCATCTGTTTTGTTTTAAATATTTCCTTTCCTTTTTTTCGAGCAAACAGTGATGCTAGCATTTAGTAGTCATCTTGTCTTTGCACAACAGGATCATCTTCCTCTGAAGAAGAATATGGAATACGTGAAGTGACTAGTTTTGATTATGCCAGGATGAAGAAGCCCTATCTATCTTATCATCAGAAGGAGCAGTTGAAGGATGGTTACATTACTCCCCACCAGACCAAACTAACTTCATCTCAGAAGGACTGACAAAATATCCATTTTTTTGCTGTGATGCGCGAGTACAATGTTGTTCTAGGATTCTTTCTGGTGAGTTCCATTTTTCTAAAAGTGTGCTCTACATGGACCATGTATGTGCCTGTTGAAACTGTCAATTCATAGTACAGTTTGCTCTATACTAATCACTTTTTTGTATTTGTGCAAACGGGGGTGCTCAGCTTGATTTCAATGGGAACTGCACAAAATGTTCATGAATACATCGAATCATTCATTTCCACCACAAGAAAGGAGGTGCCGATAAGTTCAAGGCGTTGCAACATATAAGGGAGAAATCATACAAGCTACGCACGAATTTGGTTGATTTTGGTGGAACTGCACAAAAAGAACAGCTGGTTTATTTAGCACGAGGTGCCATGTCAATGTCCGAACTGATGGCAAACCCTGCCCATTCCACAATCATAGGCATTTGATATTTTGGAATGGGACAACCTTGTCAAATTTTGCTCATTGATTTTAGCAAGACATGCGTTTGATATTTTCGAATGGGACGCCCTTGCTGTCAGCAGTGTCGATCAATTTTTTCTTTATTCTTTAGTTGTGAAGTAAATATTGCCTCTGACATGTGAGTCGCTGAGATGCATAATCATCGATTGTTTTGAATGTTCTTTATGAATTGCCAGGCCTGTGTGTTTGATTGCAATGTACAGAAACGCTAAAAACCTGCTCAAACTCTTTGTACTCCTTATGTTCCTTTTTACTTCGCACATTGTGAAAGTGCATACTTTTTTGTATAAGATTGGTCAAAGTAGAGATACTTTGACTGCAGACAAAACTTGTATGCGGACTAGAAAGGACCGGAGGGAGTACATGTGAAACTGCTGCAAACGAGGTGATCACCCTAGGAATAATGCTAGTACATATTGTTTTGCATGTTCATCCAATGCCAGTGATACAGGAATTCAAACTAATCGAAATAAATTCATTCATACACGGTCGGATTTCATATAAACATGCCAGATTTCATTACATTTCATACATTCTTAAACTAAAAAGGGGTGCGCTGGAGGTATAATTAATTAACCGAAGCTACCACCTGTGTCTCGCTGAGCTTAACAGAAGCTTCAGTGACTTAACTGCAGGTGCAGTTGCGTAACTGACATGTGGCCTGTTAGGCCCACGTGTCAGTCAGCCAACTGCACCAGCAGTTAAGTAGAAGCAGCGTTATTCTCCAGCAGAATTCCCCGACTCCACGTCACCGCCAAGAAGCTAACCGGCCGTCAATGGTCAACCTGCCTAGCTTGACTTCAACAGGAGGGTAGCAGCAGTGGCTTACTTGGACCCGAGCGGCGGTGACCTACCGTGTTCTACTCTTCCTCGTTTTCTGTGTGGCGTGGCCTCGTTGGCAGCGAAGCGGGGCCTCGGCGGAGCCGGTGATGTCCTCTGTCTCGTTGCCAGCGGGCGGCGCCTCAGTGGAGCGGTGGAAATCCTCCCCCGCGTTGCCGGCAGGGTGGGGCCTCGGCTGAGCCGGTGATGTCCTCTGCCTCGTTGTTGGCGGGACGGGGCCTCGGTGGAGCCGGCGGTGTCCTCTGCCTCGTTGTTGGCGCCGCGGGGCCTCGGCGGAGTAGGGCCTCGTCGGAGCCGGCATTGTCCTCTACCTCGTCATCGGTCTCGCCAAACAGCGCCTCGCCCGCTTCATCGCTCTCTTTACTAGCCTCTTTGTAGGCGGCCGCAGCCTCCGCCACCCGCATGCGCTCCCGCCAGCGCTCGAGGCGGCCCTTGCGGGCGGAGCGGTACGAGTCGAGCAGCGCCTCCTGCTTCGCCCGCTCCGCGGCGATCTGCTTCTCCACCTGCAGATGCTCCTGGAGGAGATGGTGGTTGTAGATGACGTCGGCCTGCGCCTCCCGGAACTGCTCCTGACGCATCTGCCTCACACTGTCCATATATTGGGCACGGGCCTCGCCGATTGTCATTGTGCAATGCACCGGCGAGGATGGCGTGGAGGAGGGGGTTGGCGCCGGATCGTCGACTACCATGTTCTCCATTGGGACGTCGTCATCCTCCGGCTGCCTGCCGGCCAGCCGGTCGGCAGCAATGGCTGCCATCTCCTTGTGGTCCGTCGTCCGCCCGTCCCGAAGAGCGCTGGAGCGCGAGGAAGCCATGGTGGGCAGTAGTGGTGTGGACAGGATAAAGGGAACGGATGCAGATGACTGCGGCTATGGCCGGCGCAGTAGTTTATATAGCAATGGTGGACGGGCGGAGGGACGGACGTGTGGCGCCGGAGTAGCCGCCTCGGCAACCGCGTATCATTAATGTGGGCGGCAGATGGACGGACGGACGGCACTTGTGTCGTTTGAAGGCGGAGCAATCGCCTGCACCGAGAAGCGGGGCGGGCGGCGCTGACTGTTTCGGCGGAAAGCGCGCGCGGGCGAGGAGATGACTTTACTTGGAGAGGATGACAATGGGGACCCACCAGGTCCATAGCCTACGGACGCAAGTGCCTCCTTATTATATATATATATATGTATAAAACTATACTCCGTCCGTCTAGGTGAATAAGTCGTATTAGAAGGTGCATCACGACCTAGGTGCAAGCAGATTGGTGGAAAGGAAGAATATTTCTCTCTTCTAAACACAACATTTAATCACAGTAGTTAAGAGGATGCCTTATTAGCTACCCATGCAGGCCATCGTAATTCATAGCATGCAAAGCGCTTTTATTTCTTGCTTAATAACCGCATGGATGTGCTACATGCATTGGTCCTTGCCCAAGCAAAAAAAGGGAGGAAAGGGGTTTCCACGGGAGACAACGAGGCAGAGGTGGAAGCGCTCGCTGGAGTTATTTATTTTGCTTCCCCCTGGTTTCCTGACATCACGGTCCCACACCATTGTCAACCTATGTAGTACTAGTCAATAAACGAGAGAATTGCACAAGAAGCGGCCGACAGTTGGGACCAAGCAGCTCGAGCAGTATTTGTGTTTTTGAGGTGTGAGCACCGCAGAGTTTTTCGATGTTTAGCCCAGATATTAATTTTTCTCCTCTGAACAACAACGAAAACATCGCTGCGGTATTAACTGGGGGGGCTGTGGCCCGTCTAGCCCAGGCCAGATATCCAGCCCAGATATTAATTTTTTTCAAGCTGAAAATGGCTAGCCCAGCTATACTTTTTTTTAGGAATACCTAGGCAAGGTTAAGTTGTTATTCTCCGCCCCGCGGGGCTGCAAATCTTTCCTAGGAGGGATGCATTAGGCTTAACAAGAAAATGGGCTTTAAGAAATAATAAATGGGATGTAATTACAAAAACTGGGCAGTAACTATAAAAAATGCACCAAACACGTGATTACTTTATAAAATATTATTTTTGGATATTGAAAATTTTAATTTCATTAATTGTTGCAAGCGCAATGTTTCATTGGATTTTTACGTAATATAAATTTATATTGAAATTGTATTTAATCCGACTAGAAATTTCGGGATAAAAATATTTCAAATCCCATCAAAATGTGGGAGATTTTATTGATTTTTTTTTTGAACGGTTGGTTGAAATGGGCTGTACTTTTAACAAACTGTAAATGGGCTGTAGTAAATTCCATTAGAATTCAAAAATGGGCTACACATTCTTACAAATCTCAAATGGGCTATAAGTTCTCTGCCACACACTTCTGGCCTTACTAAGTTGACGCGTCCCCTAAAAAACAGAGTTGACGCATATGCAAGGCTTTGTCAACTTATAGTCAACACAAGGTTCTAGCAGCAGTGGCCGTTGGATGTCCATCCAACGGATGCCGTGCTTCTTCTTCAATCCCGGATATTCTAGCTTCACCCGCCCAAAAAATGATTCCTCCCCCTGACATCTGGGGCACACCGTTTCGGAAGCTGGCCTGTGGGCCTACTAAGTTGACGTACCAAGGGCTTTGTCAACTTAGTCAATATAAACGATTCTAGCCGCAGTGACCATACGATGTCCATCCAACGGCCATAGTGCTTCTTCAACCTCTCGTCTTCTTGTTCCAGCCGCCCAAACCAGCGCCAGTCGTGCCGCCTGCTCCTGCCTCCCGTGGCCGGCTGTGCTGCCGTGGAGGCCTCACCGCCCCCTGCTGTTCCCACCGTTGGCCAGGCCCTGCGGCGATGGCAGCCTCACACCTGTCGGGACCCCGATCCCAAGTCACATTGATCTAGCCGGTAACACCTCATATCACTTTGCAGCCTCACGCACGGTATTCCCACGGGTGTCGCCTTACCCTGCCTTGGGACCGTTTGTGCCTTTTGGCTCACGTATATGATTGTGTCGCTAGCATCCATATGACAGAGAACCCGGCCGACATGGCTAGTCGTGAACCCAAAGCGGCACTAACCTATGGGGACAGGCATACATGATTCACATCGAGCATGTCGGTCAGCAGCGTGTGAATCCAGGCTGTAGCACTGGGCTAAGAGGACTCCGGATGTCACCGCATGCCATTTCCCCGAAGGGACAGACACAGGAACGAAGTGAAACACATGCCGGCCAGTCAAGTGTCCTGAGCAGTAGTGCTGGGCTAGCAGGACTCCGGTGAACCGGGCTGTAGCGAACTACTATGGCTCAAGGAAGCACTAGACTACATTTCCCCATATGAGAGGCTGCCAAGGATAAACAACTAGATTGTCGGATCCCACACATAGCAATACACGTCACACATATGCATAACATGCAAGTATGTGCTGTACAACATGGCATCACCACATAACGCAACTCATATAGATAAAGGCCCAGAAGAGCCACATAGCATTAAATACAAACAGGGGTCACATGACCCATCATTCAGAGCATACAAGCAACGGAACCATTACATGTCTGAGTACAGACAACTACAAAAGAAAAAGGCTAAGAAGCCTGACTATCTACAAGTCCCTCCCAAGGGTACAAGATCGTAGCTGAGGTGCAAGCTACTCGTCAAAGTCCAAGTAAACTAATAAGACTGAAGTCTCCGCTGCAAAAACATAAATAAAGCAACGTGAGTACAAAGGTACTCAGCAAGACTTACATCAGATCCTATCATACATGCATTTGCATCAATAAGGTAATGTGGGGTTTAGTTGCAGCAAGCCAGCTTTGACTCAGTGGCTATCCTGTTCTACGACAACGAGAAACTTCTTTGAGGTGAGGCAGTGCACCGAGTCCACTAAACACCACATCAAATACACTACTATGGATTCATCCTCGTCTCCTTACGAGAAGGCCGTCCACAGCACTCACACTTGTCTTGAGCATTTTAGAGTATCCACTTTAAGTTGTCTATGTACCACGTAAGCATCCAAGAAGTCCATAACCGAGGACACGGCTATTCGAATAGATCATGATAACCCTGCAGGGGTGTACTTCTTCACACATGCTCTCACCACTTATCACCATGTACACGTCATGTATCTCGGCAACCTTCAAACGGAAGCCTGGCGAGGGTGTCGGCCACGACCTGACTAACCACACAAGACTCTAGTCCGGGTTTATCGCCTATTCGGGTTCCATCCGCAAGGAGATCCGGCCGGGGTGTCGCTCACGGCCCCAAACGATATGTGCAGGGTTCCCAAGCCCACCTCGCCGGATGGATCTATGCTTGGTACACTGTGCCACTTGTGCCTAGTCTGTCCCAAGCCCACCTGGCCGGGTGCCACTTGGTAGACTACTAACACTACCTACAAACACCAGAAACTATTTGCGACTCCTGGACAGAGATCAAGTTGGCTAATAAGTCGAGAGGGGCACTTAAGCATTCCAATGTGTGGTAGTAGCTAGTCATTGGACAACATACACGGAACTCAGTGCTTAAGGATGGTTCCAATGAGACAACCCACCATGTACTCCTACATGGCCTCTCACCGCTACCTTTACCAAATCGTGTTCACACGCTTAACTCTCAGCACCAGAACATATCGTACCACTCCAATTCATTCCCGATGAATCAGACCTGACATAACTCTAAGCAATAGCAGGCATGGCATGGCAAGAACACAACATGGCTCAATCAACTCCTACACATGCTAGTGGGTTTTAACTATTTACTATGGCAATGACAGGTCATGCAGAGGAATGGGTTCAACTACCGCAGCATAAAGTAGCAGTTGAATCGTTGTTGTCCTAATGCAATAAATGAGAGCAGGAGCGAGAGAGTAGGATTGTATCGGAATGAACAAGGGGGTTTGCTTGCCTGGTAGATCAACAAGGAAGGCACTGCTCCTCAGACAGGTACTCTGGAAGGGTCTCCGGAGCAGGACCTATCGAGAAGGAACGGTGTCGATAATCAAACACAAGCATATGCAACAGTATGATGCATGATCATGGCATGAGTATGTGATGTGCTTTGAGCTAATGCATTGAGCATTCTATTTGGAAGAGGTCCATTTGAACCCAAGGTTCAAATGCAACTCTAAATTAAATCTTTATAAATGCCATTTATATGTTTTCACCTATACAGCAAGTATAAGTTGGTTAGACATGCATGAAACAGGTACAGATGAATAGATTGAATTTTTCTGATAATTTTCCATATATAAATTATTTTAATCTGAGCTACGGTTGAATTTCTATGAATTTTTGAAGTTTTGAAAATATTCTGGAATTTCCTGATTTAATTTTAAACCAGAAAATGAATAACTGCGTCAGCATTGCGTCATGCCTGCGTCAGCAGGTCAACGGAGCTGACCAGGTCAAACCTGACATGTGGGGTCCACACGTCAGTGACCGGTTAGTTAACAGGGGGTTATTAAACTAATCTAATTAAAGGATTAGGGCGCCTGGGCCCACTGTCAGCGTCAGGGATTAGTTAAATGGTGATTAGCCTTAAGCTAATCACCTGTCAGGCCGGGCCCGCACGTCAGGCCGGCTAGGGTCGTTGGCGGCGACCTCTGGACACGGCGGCGTCCACGCTGCAGGGCACGGGGGCGGCGGCTGGGAGCACCGGGGCGTAGCCCGTGCTCTCCCGCATCTAGTGGGGTAGGTAGGAGGAGGAGGGATGGTCGGAGACGACCGCGGCGAGGTCATCCGCGGTGGCTGGAGCTACGGGAACGGTGGGTTCGGCGCTACGGGGCACTAGGGGGTTGCGGTTGGGTGCAAACGACACGCGGGAGGGCACTGAGAACGGCGGTGAGCTCGGTTGCGAGCTGTGGCAGCTGTGGCCACGGCGGCGACATGAATGGCGGAGCCGAGCTCTCGGCCAAGGTGGTCGACAGGGCTAGGGTGGCGCTCGAGCTACGGGGCTAGGGGAGGGGGAAGGGGAGCTCATAGCGAACTTGAAGGCATCGTCGGTGAGCTCGGGGAGGACCAGTCGGCGACGAATTTAGCGGCGGCGATCCGCGGCTCCGACGAAGGGGATGACGGCGGTGGCGACGCTGCAATGCTCCTGGCGTCGTCCAGCTCGACGAGGAGGCGTAGTCGAGGGCGGCGGTGCTCCTGGACAGCAGCAAGGGACGGGGCAGTGGTGATGGTTGTGGTGGCTCATGGCGACGTGCTGCGGTGGCGTTCGGGCGCGGGAGAGAAGACGAGCAGATGAGAGAAGAGAGCTCGGGAGAGAGTGAGGAGAGGCTAGGGGGCTCGATGGAGCTCTTTGGGGTGGACAGCGCCGAGGGGAAGGGGGGGCAGGCAGGCAGGAGCGTGGCGTGCATGCGCGCGCTCGCCGTGCCCTCCTTCGCCTCCTCCTGGCAAGGAGGAGGATGACTGGCTTGGCCAGTTGGGCCGGGCCAGGCCGCACAGTGCTGGGCCAGCACAGGAGCTGGCCGCAGGTAAGGTCCAGGTAGGTTTTTCCATTTTTGTTTTTCTTTTCTATTTTTCTGACATTTGTTTGGTTTAATAAAAATACTAAACCATTTTGTTTTCTTATGCCAATTTTTGCAGGGGCTAGTGGTATTATTCCAGAGCTCCTCAACTACTGGCATAAATTTTGGACATATATTATATATATATCATATATATATATATATCCAAGCAATTAATTATTGCATTAATTCCAAATGGCCAAAATAAATATTTATGAGTTCCTAAAAATATTGGTTTGATTTTTACCTCTGACCAATATTTTCAGAGAGCAACATGAACATTTTCTTGGACCTTTTTGGAGCAATTTTTATTTGGGTTATTTCCAGAAATGATTTCTGAGGGTTTCACAATCCCCATTTCAAATTTAAATGGAATTTGAACATGATGCACAACTGACTAGCTGGTCTAGGTCATACCAGAACTAGGGATGTGACAACTCGCCCCCACTCGAAAGAATCTCGTCCCGAGATTTAGGAGTCGGCGGAAAGAAAGTGGGGTACTCAAGTCGAAGACGATCTTCACGCTCCCAAGTAGCTTCTCTCTCGGAATGATGAGACCACCGAACCTTGAGAAACTTGATGTTATGACGTCGAGTGACACGCTCTGCTTGATCCAGAATGCGGACGAGGTACTCTCGATATGTGAGGTTATCTTGGAGATCAAGCATTTTCGTCGTCCACTCTGCGGATGGGATCCGAGAAGCAACGCCTGAGTTGAGAGACGTGGAAGACATCATGAACTCGAGAAAGATGTGGGGGTAGTTCCAACTGGTAGGCAACCTCTCCTTGTTTAGCGAGAATGAGAAAAGGACCAATGTAACGAGGAGCCAACTTGCCCTTGATACCGAAATGATGGGTACCCTTCAAAGGGGTAACCCGAAGGTAAGCCTTGTCACCAACTTCATAAGCCACTTCCTTATGACGACGGTCATACTGGCTCTTTTGACGAGATTGGGCTGTTTTCAAATTCTCACGAATGATGCGAACTTGCTCTTCTGCCTCCTGGATCATATCCGGTCCAAAGAATTGTCTTTCACCGGTTTCTGACCAGTTCAAAGGTGTTCGACATCTTCGTCCATACAGAATCTCAAAAAGGAGCTTTCTTGAGACTGGATTGGTAGCTATTGTTATAAGCAAACTCGGCGAAAGGAAGGCACTTCTCCCAATCCATACCGAATGAGATAACGCATGCTCTAAGCTTGTCTTCGAGGATTTGGTTGACCCTTTCCACCTGACCACTTGATTGAGGGTGGAAAGCGGTACTGAAGGAAAGATGGGTGCCAATGGCAGTTTGGAAACTCTCCCAGAAATGAGAAGTGAAAAGACTACCACGGTCTGAATTGATCTCTAGTGGAACACCATGAAGTGACACTATTCGAGAAATATATATGTCAGCGAGCTGACTAGCAGTGATACTCTCTTGAACAGGTAGGAAGTGAGCCACTTTGGAAAGTAAATCAATGACTACGAAGATAGCATTATTCCCTCTCTTGGTCCTGGGAAAGCCGGTGATGAAGTCCATACCAACTTTATCCCATTTCCATTCAGGAATAGCTAAAGGCTGAAGGGTGCCAGCAGGTCTTTGATGCTCTTCCTTAACGCGACGACAAACATCGCAGTTATCAATAAACTGAGCAATTTCTCTCTTCATCCTAGTCCACCAGAACCTCTGGCGCAGGTCCTGATACATCTTAGTACTACCGGGATGAATCGTGAGAGGAGATTCATGCGCCTCCTTAAGAATCAGTTGTCGCAGATGTTGATTCTTGGGAACCACCAAGCGATTCTCAAAGAAAACAACACCTCGATCATCCATAGAGAAACATCCACCAACTCCCTTCCTAATGTTTCTCTTGATGCGGATAACACCCCTATCAAACTTCTGATCAGTAGTGATCTGATCCTCAAGGGTAGGTTTCGCCACCAAGGTAGAAAGGAATCCGTGAGGAGCAATGTGAAGGTTAAGCTTACATAATTCCTCATGGAGAAGTGGCTGGCCCTGTTGCAACATGAGATTGTTGCAATAGGACTTACGACTTAGCGCATCAGCCATGACATTCCCCTTGCCTGGGGTGTAGGTAATTCCTAAGTCGTAATCTGAGATCAACTCCAACCAACGTCTTTGCCTAAGGTTCAAATCTGGTTGGGTGAAGATATACTTGAGACCCTGGTGGTCGGTGTATATCTCGCAACGTTTACCGAGAAGTTAATGTCGCCATATCTTAAGTGCATAGACTACGGCTGCAAGCTCTAGATCATGTGTAGGATAATTCTCCTCATGTGGATGCAACTGTCGAGATGCATAGGCAATCACATGACGATCTTGCAAAAGAATGCAGCCTAGTCCCTGTCGTGAGGCATCACAATAGATAACAAAGTCCTTAGTGAAATCCGATGGCACAAGTATGGGAGCAGAAGTCAGGCGTCTTTTCAGTTCCTGAAAGGTGTACTCGCACTGTGGGGACCACTCAAACTTTTTATCTTTCTTGAAAAGTTCCGTGAGAGGTTTGGCCACTTTGGAGAAGTTCTCAACGAAGCGGTGACAATAACTGGCTAGGCCAAGGAAACTCCTAACTTGCTTAACCGTTTCAGGTGGAGTCCAATCAAGAATGGCTTGAACTCTTTCGGGATTGACAGCAATGCCCTCACCATAGATTACGTGGCCGAGATAGGTCACTTCTGGCAACCAAAATTCGCACTTGGAGAACTTGGCATAAAGGCGGTGTTCTTTGAGTTTTTCTAACACAAGTCTAAGATGTTCGGCATGCTCTTCCTCGTTCTTCGAGTAAATAAGAATATCATCGAGGTAAACCACGATGAACTTATCTAAGTACTCCATGAAGATCGAGTTCATCAAGCGAGAGAATGTAGCTGGAGCATTGGTTAGACCAAAGGACATGACGGTGTACTCGTACTGACCATAACGAGTGACAAAAGCCGTTTTAGGAATGTCCCTGTTTCTGATCTTGATTTGGTGGTAGCCTAACCTCAAATCCATCTTGGAGAAGACTGAGGATCCAGCGAGCTGATCATACAGATCGTTGATCCTGGGGAGCGGATACTTGTTCTTTATCGTGACCAAATTAACGGGGCGATAATCTACAACCATCCGGTCCGTACCATCCTTCTTCTTGACAAAGAGGATGGAGCAAGCCCAGGGAGAAGAACTAGGACGGATGAAACCCTTTTGCAAGGACTCATCAAGTTGTTTCTTAAGCTCGGCTAGCTCTAAGGGTGCCATCTTGTAAGGTCTCCTAGAAATTGGGGCGGTTCCGGGGATAAGATCTATGAAAAACTCTACATCTCTGTCAGGTGGAATTCCTGGCAGTTCCTCTAGAAAGACATCCGGAAAGTCACGGACTACTGGGATATCTTCAAGGTCAGGAAGAGGGCTGGCATTTAGAGAATAGAGTTGACGCTTTGCAATTTTGGTGGAGACAGTGACTATCTTGCCAGAGGGGTGTGTGAGCTGAACAGACCTGGTGTAACAGTCAATCTTGGCATAATGAGCTTTCATCCAGTCCATACCCAAGATGATGTTAATATCTGAAGACTTAAGAGATATCAAGGAAGCTAGGAATACAAGTCTGTCAACATGTATTTCATTGCCATAATTTATCCTAGAAGTTTGCCACTTGGATCCAGGAGTTTGAATGAGTAGTGGGGAGGGCATATCACAAAATGACATGTCGTGCAAGCGGGCATAACTTTCGGAAATGAAGGAGTGAGATGCTCCAGTATCGAATAGAACCGAAGCTGGATGATAGTTGACAAGGAGTGTGCCAAGAACGACATCTGGATCATCCTGAGCGTCTTTAGCTGAGATGTGATGCACACGTCCAAGTTCAGTGGGAGCTGACTTGGCACTGATCATCTTGCATGATGGCTTACTACCACGGCCAACAGACTTCTCGGGCTGGGGTGGAGCAACACGGGTCTGAGTGCAAATACGGGCAATGTGGCCTGGCTCTCCGCACTTGTAACAATTCTTGGACGTAGGACAAGGACCCGCATTGACAAGTGGTCTACCAATAGGCATGGGTGTAGCATACGGTTGAACTGGCTGAGGTGCCACACAAGAAGGCCTTGGTGTAAAACCGGGTGGAAGAGCGGAGTTCGGAACCCAAATCCGGCGCTTCTGAGAACTAGAACTAGAGGAAGAACCCAAATCACGGGTGTGCTTACAAGACTCCTCGTAAGTGAGTTGAGCTGTCTCTGCATTAATGGCCTTATTCACAAGAGCCTGAAATGTATTGCAATGGTGCAAGTGGAGATCACGAGGCAACTTGGGGTTGAGACCCTTCCGGAACCTAGCCTGCTTCTTGGCGTCTATGGACACTTCTTCTGTAGCATAGCGGGCAAGGTTCTCAAACTCTCTACTGTAAGCATCAACAACCATCTTACTCTGGGTGAAACTATAGAACTCTTCTCTCTTGCGGTCAATGAGAGCCTGAGGAATGTGATGCTCGCGAAAGGCCTCAGTGAAATCTCTCCAGGTGGTTATCTGGCCAGCTGGAAGCATAGCCTCATAGTTCTGCCACCAAAGACTAGCAGGACCTTCCAGGTGATATGTAGCATAGGTGACCTTGTCACTTTCAGCTACGTTCGCAGAACGCAGCTTGTGAGTGATACTACGAAGCCAGTCATCTGCATCGAGTGGTTCGATGGAATGATGGAAGGTAGGTGGTTTCAAACCAATGAAATCATAAATGGTCGCTGACTCCTTGCACTGGGGTGCGGTGTTCTTCTCGATACATGCTAACAAGCGGTTGGTCTCACGCTTGTTCATCTCAACTTCTAACATGAACTTTGCCAATGAAGACTGATCGGGAGGATCCTCATCCCTACCATCTCCGTGGTTCCGGCTACGAGCAACAGAATTTCGGTTAACCAACAACATCCTGAAGAACGAAACCAAGGAAACAAGGATGGATTCAGCATCATCATAAGGATGTAGAATATAGTACGAGGAAAATACTATCTCTTGAACTCCTAGGACAATTCCGGCAGCATAACGGCGGTAGAATGCTCAAAATGAAACATTCTGCAAGGACGGGGTAGCACCAAACTCAACATCATCACTCAGGGTTCTGAGATATTAGTAAGCAGACTACACCGGAAGTACTTGAGAATTGGAATATGACTCTGATCAACCAATCCTATGGGACTGCGGAGTAGTAACACGTGATCCTGATAGACAGAAGAGGAAGCCTAGTTCCTTAACCCCGTAGGAAAGATAGGATGACTCAGATCAGAGGGCCAAGAGGTGAAAGGAGTAAAAAGAGCCTTACGTTTCCTTCCACAATCAATTCCCTTAAATAACTAAAGAGTTTCTAGACTCAACTTCGACCAGGTTGGCTTGGAAATCCTACAGGCAGTCAGGCTCTGATACCAAAGCCGTCGAGACCCCGATCCCAAGTCACAGTGATCTAGCCGGTAACACCTCATATCACTTTGCGGCCTCACGCACGGTATTCCCACGGGTGTCGCCTTACCCTGGCCCGGAACCGTTTGCACCTTTTGGCTCATGTATATGATTGTGTCGCCAGCATCCATATGACAGAGAACCCGGGCCGACATGGCTAGTCGTGAACCCAAAGCGGCAATAACATATGGGGACAGGCATACATGATTCACATCGAGCATGTCGGTCAGCAGTGTGTGAATCCAGGATGTAGCACTGGGCTAACAGGACTCCGGATGTCACCGCGTGACATTTCCCCGAAGGGACAGACACAGGAACGAAGTGAAACACATGCCGGCCAGTCAAGTGTCCTAAGCAGTAGTGCTGGGCTACCAGGACTCCGGTGAACCGGGTTGTAGCGGACTACTATGGCTCAAGGAAGCACTAGACTACATTTCCCCATATGAGAGGCTGCCAAGGATAAACAGCTAGATTGTCGGATCCTACACATAGCAATACACGTCACACGTACGCATAACATGCAAGTATGTGATGTACAACATGGTATCACAACATAACGCAACTCATATAGATAAAGGCCCAGAAGAGCCACATAGCATTAAATACAAACATGGGTCACATGACCCATCATTTAGAGCATACAAGCAACGGAAGCATTACATGTCTGAGTACAGACAACTACAAAAGAAAAAGGCTAAGAAGCCTGACTATCTACAAGTCCCTCCCAAGGGTACAAGATCGTAGCTGAGGTGCAAGCTACTCGTCGAAGTCCAAGAAAACTAATAAGACTGAAGTCTCCACTGTAAAAACATAAATAAAGCAACTTGAGTACAAAGGTACTCAGCAAGACTTACATCAGATCCTATCATACATGCATTTGCATCAAGAAGGTAATGTGGGGTTTAGTTGCAGCAAGCCAGCTTTGACTCAGTGGCTATCCTGTTCTACGACAACGAGAAACTTCTTTGAGGTGAGGCAGCGCACCGAGTCCACTAAACACCACATCAAATACACTACTATGGATTCATCCTCGTCTCCTTACGAGAAGGCCGTCCACAGCACTCACACTTGTCTTGAGCATTTTAGAGTATCCACTTTAAGTTGTCTATGTACCACGTAAGCATCCAAGAAGTCCATAACCGAGGACGCGGCTATTCGAATAGATCATGATAACCCTGTAGGGGTGTACTTCTTCACACATGCTCTCACCACTTATCACCATGTACACGTCATGTATCTCGGCAACCTTCAAACGGAAGCCTGGCGAGGGTGTCGGCCACGACCTGACTAACCACACAAGACTCTAGTCCAGGTTTATCGCCTATTTGGGTTCCATCCGCAAGGAGATCCGGCCGGGGTGTCGCTCACGGCCCCAAATGATATGTGCAGGGTTCCCAAGCCCACCTCGCCGGATGGATCTACGCTTGGTACACCGTGCCACTTGTGCCTAGTCTTTCCCAAGCCCACCTGGCCGGGTGCCACTTGGTAGACTACTAACACTACCTACAAACACAAGAAACTATTTGTGACTCCTGGACAGAGATCAAGTTGGCTAATAAGTCGAGAGGGGCACTTAAGCATTCCAATGTGTGGTAGTAGCTAGTCATTGGACAACATACACGGAACAGTGCTTAAGGACAGTTCCAGTGAGACAACCCACCATGTACTCCTACATGGCCTCTCACCGCTACCTTTACCAAATCGTGTTCACACGCTTAACTCTCAGCACCAGAACATATCGTACCACTCCAATTCATTCCCGATGAATCAGACCTGACACAACTCTAAGAAATAGCAGGCATGGCATGGCAAGAACACAACATGGCTCAATCAACTCCTACACATGCTAGTGGGTTTTAACTATTTACTGTGGCAATGACAGGTCATGCAGAGGAATGGGTTCAACTACTGCAGCATAAAGTAGCAGTTGAATCGTTGTTGTCCTAATGCAATAAATGAGAGCAGGAGCGAGAGAGTAGGATTGTATCGGAATGAACAAGGGGGCTTGCTTGCCTGGTAGATCAACAAGGAAGGCACTGCTCCTCAGACAGGTACTCTAGAAGGGTCTCCGGAGCAGGACCTATCGAGAAGGAACGATGTCGATAATCAAACATAAGCATATGCAACAATATGATCCATGATCATGGCATGAGTATGTGATATGCTTTGAGCTAATGCATTTAGCATTCTATTTAGAAGAGGTCCATTTGAACCCAAGGTTCAAATGCAACTCTAAATTAAATCTTTATAAATGCCATTTATATGTTTTCACATATACAAGAAGTATAAGATGGTTAGACATGCATGAAACAGGTACAGATGAATAGATTGAATTTTTCTGATGATTTTCCATATATAAATTATTTCAATCTGAGCTACGGTTGAATTTCTATGAATTTTTGAAGTTTTGAAAATATTCTGGAATTTCCTGATTTAATTTTAAACCAGAAAATGAATAACTGCGTCAGCATTGCGTCATGCCTGCGTCAGCAGGTCAACGGAGTTGACCAGGTCAAACCTGACGTGTGGGGTCCACACGTCAGTGACCGGTTAGTTAACAGGGGGTTATAAAACTAATCTAATTAAAGGATTAGGGCGCCTGGGCCCACTGTCAGCGTCAGGGATTAGTTAAACGGTGATTAGCCTTAAGCTAATCACCTGTCAGGCCGTGCCCGCATGTCAGGCCGGCTAGGGTCGTCGGCGGCGACCTCTGGACGCGGCGGCGTCCATGCTGCAGGGCACGGGGGCGGCGGCTGGGAGCACCGGGGCGTAGCCCATGCTCTCCCGCATCTAGTGGGGTAGGTAGGAGGAGGAGGGGTGGCCGGAGACGACCGCGGCGAGGTCATCCGTGGCGGCCGGAGCTACGGGAACGGCGGGTTCGGCGCTACGGGGCATTAGGGGGGTTGCGGTTGGGTGCAAACGACACGCGGGAGGGCACTGAGAACGGCGGTGAGCTCGGTTGTGAGCTGTGGCAGCTGTGGCCACGGCGACGACATGAACGGCGGAGCCGAGCTCTCTGCCAAGGAGGCCGATAGGTCTAGGGGGGTGCTCAAGCTATAGGGCTAGGGGGAGGGGGAAGGGGAGCTCACAGCGAACTCAAAGGCGTCGTCGGTGAGCTCGGGGAGGACCAGTCGGCGACGAATTTAGCGGCGGCGATCCGCGGCTCCGATGAAGGGGGTGACGGTGGTGGCGACGATGCAGTGCTCCTGGCGTCGTCCAGCTCGACGAGGAGGCGTAGTCGAGGGCGGCGGTGCTCCTGGACAGCAGCAAGGGACGGGGCAGTGGCGATGGTCGCGGTGGCTCACGGCGACGTGCTGCGGTGGCGTTCGGGCACGGGAAAGAAGACGAGCAGAGGAGAGGAGAGAGCTCGGGAGAGAGTGAGGAGAGGCCAGGGGGCTCGGTGGAGCTCTCTGGGGCGGACAGCGCCGAGGGGAAGGGGGGCAGGCAGGCAGGAGCGTGGCGTGCATGCCCGCGCTCGTCGTGCCCTCCTTCGCCTCCTCCTAGCAAGGAGGAGGATGACTGGCTTGGCCAGTTGGGCCGGGCCAGGCCGCACAGTGCTGGGCCAGCACAGGAGCTGGCCGCAGGTAAGGTCCAGATAGGTTTTTCCATTTTTTTTCTTTTCTATTTTTCTGACATTTGTTTGGTTTAATAAAAATACTAAACCATTTTATTTTCTTATGCCAATTTTTGCAGGGGCTAGTGGTATTATTCCAGAGCTCCTCAACTACTGGCATAAATTTTGGACATATATTATATATATATCATATATATATATATATATCCAAGCAATTAATTATTGCATTAATTTCAAATGGCCAAAATAAATATTTATGAGTTCCTAAAAATATTGGTTTGATTTTTACCTCTGACCAATATTTTCAGAGAGCAACATGAACATTTTCTTGGACCTTTTTGGAGCAATTTTTATCTGGGTTATTTCCAGAAATGATTTCTGAGGGTTTCACAATCCCCATTTCAAATTTAAATGGAATTTGAACATGATGCACAACTGACTAGCTGGTCTAGGTCATACCAGAACTAGGGATGTGACAACACCGCAGCCGAACGAGTGAACCCTCATACTCCTCTCCGCGTGGGCATCCACTGCCGCGTCTTCACCGGCTCCGTGTCGTCCCCTTCCTAGGCCTCACCGTCGTCCACCGCCCTGGTGCTCTCGGCGCGGCGTGGTCAACGTGGAAGGAACGACTTCCATCAGACGTGGACTCTACGTGGAGAGGCTGACAGCTGGGTCCACGGCGGCAGTAAGGAAGTGCCTCCTTATTACGCGGAAAATAATGATTCCTCCACCAGACAGCAAGGACCCACCGGACGGGCCACCAGTATTTTGCGAAAAAAATCGTTTCCCCCTGACAGCTGGGACCCAGCGGACGGGCCACCATATTTCGCGAAAAAACGTTCCCCCCGCTGTCAGCTTGGACCCACCGGAAGTGCCTCCTTATTACGCATAAAAAAATGAATACTCCCCCGGCTAGCTGGGACCCACCTTGCTGGGAGGCTGACTTGTGGGCCTACTAAGTTGATGGGGACGAAGGGCTTTGTCAACTTAGTCAATATGAACGATTCTAGCTCCAGTGACCATACGATGTCCATCCAACGGCCGTAGTGCTTCTTCAACCTCTGGTCTTCTTGCTCCAGCCGCCCAAAGCAGCGCCGATCGTGCCGCATGCTCCTGCCTCCCGTGGCCGGCTGTGCTGCCGCAGAGGCCTCACCGCCCCCTACTATTCCCACCGCTGGCCAGGCCCTGCGGCGACGGCAGCCTCACACCGCAGCCGAACCAGTGAACCCTCGTAGTCCTCTCCGCGCGGGCTTCCACTGCCGCGTCGTCCCCTTCCTAGGCCTCACCGTCATCCACCGCCGTGGTGCTCTCCACGCGACGTGGTCAACATGGTCAAGGAATGACTTCCATCAGAAGAGTATTGTACGTGGAGAGGCTGACAGCTGGGTCCACGGCCACAACACAGTTTTTTGTGATTTGCCAAGTAAGTCGCTTTGTCAGGCCTGTTGGGCTGCAAATCTTTCAAGACGAGGAGAGCTTTCATTCGGCTGGCCGAGAAAATGGCCCATCAGTAATGAGAAATGGGATGTACATTTTTAAAACACATCAAACCGGCAATTAGTTTTAAATATCTTTTTTTATTTCAAGATTTTAAATTACATTAATTTTTATGCATGGAGAATTTGTTGGATTTTATATTGATATACATTTATTTTTAAAATCAGTTTGAATGTGAGTCGAAATTTTGGGATTAAAAATAGTTCGGACCGCACCGAAATATGCAAAATTTCGTATAATTTTTAAACCGTTGCCACAATATGGGCTGTAATGCTAACAAAAAGAATATGGGCTCCAAAAAAAACCTTAAGAATTAGCAAATGGGATGTAAATTATTAGAAATAATGGTAGATGGGTTGTATGCTGTTTTCCATAGATTTGAGGCTTTCCTAAAAAAGGTTGACGCACAAGCACTGACTGTTGGATGTCCATCCAACGGCCGTCGTGCTTCTTCAATCTCTGTTCTTCCTGCTCCAGCCGCTCAAACAAGGGCCGGCGGGACTGCCTGCTCCCTCCTCCTCGCGGCCGGCTGTGCTGCCGCGCAGGCCTCACCGCCCGACCGTACTCCCATCGCTGGCCTAGCCATCCCTCTACTCACCCACACCTGCTGTTATTCTCCGGCGACGGCAGACGAACCAGTAAACCCTCGTACAATCATACTCCCCTCCGCGTGGGAAACAATTGCCGAGTCTTCCCTGCCTCCATGTCGTCCCCTTCCTAGGCCTCGCCGTCGTCCACCGCCCTGGTGCTCTCGGCGCGGCGTGGTCAACGTGGTCAAGGAACGACTTCCATCGGATGTGGACTATACGTGGAGAGGCTGACAGCTGGGTCCACGGCTACAGCAAGGAAGTGCCTCCTTATTACGCGGAAAATAATGATTCCTCCACCTCACAGCTGGGACCCACCGGATGGGCCACTGTATTTCGCGAAAAAAACGTTTCCCCCTGACTGCTGGGACCCACCAGCTACATCTTCGCACGCAAGGAAGTGCGTCCGGGCAAAAAAACGATTCACCCCCTGACTGCTGGGACCCACCAGCTACATCTTCGCAGGCAAGGAAGTGCCTGACAGTCGGGACCCACCTGGTCGAAGCGTACGTAGCGTTGTCATTCTGGTCGCGAATGTGTACGTACATACTGGTCGATGTAGAGGCATGCACGTGTCGTAGTAGAGGCGCGCACGTGTCGTAGTAGAGGCGCGCATGTAGCATGTACACGTACGTACAGCGGCCAGGGTGCAAGAAAGAAAATACGACCACGTATGTGTACATACGGGCGGGGTCTCGAACGCCTACTCACGCATATGTATGGCCAGGGCTTGTGTACATTGTTGGGTCGGAACGGAGAAACAGCGTCGTCGTCGTGTTCATGGGGAGGCAACGGAATGCGTCGTGTTCATCGGGAGGGCTTGGACGGAACAGGCAATGGAAACGAGGCCTGGCGTACCGTAGAACGAAGGAAACGGCCTTGTGTTCGACCGACCACGTTCGAAACAGGATCCTGTTCATCGGGAGGGGTCTGGCGTACCGCAAAACGGAGGAAACGGACCTCCTACGGTCGAAACTGGGGTCTTGTTGATCGGGAGGGGTGTGGCGTACCGTAAAACGGACGAAACGGACTTGTGTTGGAGCGCTACGGTCGAAACGAGGGTCCTGTTCATCGGGAGGGGTGTGGCGTATCGCAAAACGGGACTCCACGGGATACTGTTCATCTCCACCATCGACCCCCTCCAACCTCCACGAGCTACTGTTCATCCACCGTCGACCTCCTCCAGCCTCCACCTGCGACTGTTCATCCACTGGCTCCTGTTCATCCAGCCTCCACCGCGCGCTACTCCACCGGCTACTGTTCAACCAGCCCTCTCCACGGGCTCCTATTCAACCACCCCTCCATGGGCTACTGTTCATCCTACCCTCCACCATCTACTGTTCATCCTGCCCTCCATGGGGTGGTCCTGTTCATCCAGCCCTCCACGGGGTCCTGTTCATCCAGCCCTCCACGGGGTCCTGTTCATCCAGCCCCAACCGGCTCGATCGATCGGGGTCCTGTTCATCCAGAGGCAACACCACGGGGTCATGTTCATCCACCCCACCGGGAACTGTTCATCCAACCCCCCCCCCCCCCCCCCCCCCGCAATGCTCACTGTTCATCTAGAGGCAGCATCGATCGGCTTTAGTTAGCAGCAGTAGCGAAGGAATCGCTTGATCGGGTTCAGTTAACAGCCATCGATCGATCGCTCGGGTTCAGTAACGCGTAGCCTACAGTGCAATCGCTCGGGTTCAGTTAGAGCCCAACGCCTCGCTCGGGTTCAGTTAGAGCCAACGCCTCGCACACACGCGCGTACGTGTACGAGAGAAACGTGCATCGCTCGGCCCCCGACCTCCCACCGTAACCGGGAACTCCCCGAAATTTTCCTCCCCCTCGCTTCTACCACGGTTTTTTCCGTCATGGACGGCCCAAAGAATGTCATGCAGCTGCATCTCCGGCCCGCCCAGGACGAAAAGCCCATTTTCTGTATGATTTTTTGTCATAGAAGTAGGAGCCCACCACATCTATGATGATACAGGGTTTTGTCACAATTATCGTCATAGAAGTGTCATATGTATGACAGAAATTTTTTTCGTTCGGCCCAAAATGTCACGGATGTGTCTTTTTTTTGTAGTGTAGAATAACACCTTAAGACACAAATCAACCAAAACCCTAATGTCACCTAGATACTCCAATGTCACCTCAAGTATCCGTGGGTATGATTATACGATATGCATCACACAATCTCAGATTCATCTATTCAACCAACACAAAAGACCTCAAAGAGTGCCCCAAAGTTCTACCAGAGAATCACGACGAAAACGTATGCCAACCCCTATGCATAGGTTCATGGGCGGAACCCGCAAGTTGATCACCAAAACACACATCAAGTGAATCACATGGTATTCCATTATCACCATAGATACGCGCGGCAGGACATACATCAAGTGTTCTCAAATCTATAAAGACTCAATCCGATAAGATAACTTCAAAGGGGAAACTCAATTCATTACAAGAGAGAAGAGGGGGGAGAAAACATCATAGGATCCAACTATAATAGCAAAGCTCGCGATACATCAAGATCGTATCACCTCAAGAACACGAGAGAGAGAGAGAGAGATAGATCAAACACATAGCTACTGGTACATACCCTCAGCCCCGAGGGAGAACTACTCCCTCCTCGTCATGGAGAGCACCGGGATGATGAAGATGGCCACCGGAGAAGGATTGCCTCCTCCGGCAGGGTGCCGGAACGGGTCTAGATTGGCTTTCGGTGGCTACGAAGGCTTCTGGCGGCGGAACTCCCGATCTATTCTGCTCACGAATGTTTTTAGGGTATATGGAGATATATAGGCGGAAGAAGTACGTCAGGGGGGCCACGAGGGGCTCATGAGGGTGGAGGGTGCGCCCCCCTGCCTCGTGACCTCCTCGCAGATCCCCCGACATGCACTCCAAGTCTTTTGGGCTTCTTTCCTTCCAAACATGAGTTCCGTGAAGTTTCAGGTCAATTGGACTCCGTTTGATTTTCCTTTTCTTCGAAACCCTAAAACAGGGTAAAAACAGAAACTGGCACTGGGCTCTGGGTTAATAGGTTAGTCCCAAAAATGATATAAAAGTGTATAATAAAGCCCATAAACATTCAAAATAGTAGATAATATAGCATGGAGCAATCAAAAATTATAGATACGTTGGAGACATATCAGCAACCCAGCCCTTGCCGGTGGGGAAGGGGTTCAGCCATGGGTCTGGCGTAGAGGAAGAACCAGCCATGGATGTAGGTGGAGTGAGGTTTTCGAGAGAGAGAGAGAGAGAGTGAGTTGTTGGGCTACTTAAATGTTGGAGTGGAGGAAGTGTGGTGGAGTGTGACAGTGGGGAAGTGGTAGATTGAGTGATGAGAAATGGTGGTAGTTGTGCTACAATTAAAGTCTTTGTTGAAACCCAGCAGCTTGGAACTTGTGTGCTCAAACAGTGGAGTAGTTGATGGTCAAAGTATTTCAAGAATTAGAGTGCCAAAAAATCACATTTCAGCAAAGCCCAAGTATAGAAACATTCAGATAAATGCAGATAGATGGATTCAGACATAAGTTCAGACTTAAAAATATTGTGCCATGGATACAGGCATAAGTTCAGGCATAAGTTCTTAGAAAATAAGCATAGTCTTTATCATAGATTTTTCAACAACCGAAACATAGATAGTTCAGAAAATAAGCATAGTCTTTAACATAGATTTAGGCAGCCACATTGCATCGTCTTCATTACGGTTGGTGCATCTCCTGAACTGCATCCTTCACTGCAATCATAAAGTTCAGAACAAGACAAGATTCAAAGCAATACTAAGAACAAGATTCAGGGCAATATTGAGCACAAGACAAGCAGATTCAGAACACCACAATTTAGTCAGAAACTACCGCGTTGAACTAATCCCAATCCTGTCTTCCTTCTGCTGCAGCCAGGATCTGAGTCCATCTCTTCCTTGTTGCTTGGAATCGACAGAAAGATGCCCTGTCTCTAGCCCACCAGATGATTAGTTCATCTGTGATGTTGGTTCCTTCTGGGAACACCTCCTTGAACTGCTTCACGTCATTCTGGTTGCGTTCCGCCATAATCATGGCAGCAATCCACTAGCGTCGCTCCTGTGCCTGTGGTCGATGGTTGGCCCCTCCTTTCAGCCCTAGCAACCTCGTCTTGTTCATCAACTACCTCTCCTAACTGTGGATCCATCAGTGGCAGCTAGGTTTTGGTCAAGGGGAATGAGGCGCAGGGATCCAATGGTTTCTGGTGGCCTCTCTTATGTAGACAGTGTGGCAGGCTTGGTGGGTTAGTTAGGTCCAACACGGAAGCCCACCATCAGGACCACGTTACACCACAAATTTGATAGAAGTACAGTCAGGTTCGGTCAGGTTCACACAAATTCAGACAGACTCATGCACAAAAGTACCGACAGGTTCAAAACAAAGTCAAACAGGTTCTAAACTTATTCAAACAGGTTCAAAGAGAGAAGTTCTACCTTTTTATAGTGTCAGTTACCACTTGCATAGAAATAACCCCTCAATCTGCTGCTTGCAAACCTCTTCCTTTTGTTACCAGCCAAAACATCTGAAGTTGCAGCAACAGATATTGGTGCACTGAATCCCTTGCCTCTCCCTCCACCTGCAGGCCTACCCCTTTTAGCTATTGTAGTAGGAGCTGGTGCAGATGCAGCAGGAGCTGGTGCTCTTGCATGTGGTGCTGGTGCTGATGCAGCAGGAGCTGGTGCTCTTGCACTAGGGGCTGGTGCTCTTGGAGTTTGTACTAGAGCAGATGGAGCAGGTGCATAGACTGCCCTGTTTTTCTACATTAAAGGTCCAACTTAACTTAGATTAGACTATGTAAAAGGAAACATTGCTCTGATGCTTGATAATTACCTAGTGTTTGTTTTTCCTCATTTGCAGTTTAGGCCTAAGAGTCTTATTGCAACTTGTATACTTATGTCCTTCCAACCCATAATTTCCACAGGTAATTGTTCCCATCCTACTGGTGTCTCGGGCAGGAACTTCAAACTCTCCGTTCCTCCTTGTAGTCTGTTTTCTGCCTGCCTTTTCTTTGAACACAGGAGGTTGAATGTCTGGAGTGTTTGTGTGCGGCCAGAAATCTGGACCAGGAATAGGGTATATAATTTCTTTGTATGTCTCCAAATAAAGTGGCTTATTGAAAAAGTCATTGACATAGTCCTCAGGATGCAGCTTTTGCTTTGTCAGTACAGATATGCCATGACTGCAAGGTACACCAGTCATGTTCCATCTCTTGCAGTCACATGTATACCCTTCCATGTCCACACAATACAGTTTTTCTTTGCTAGTAACTTGCCAAATTGTTGGACCAGCTCTGTCAGCCTGGCAATACTTGGCATACTGCTTGTTCTCTTCTAAAATCTCTGAGTAGGTTGGTGTGATTGTCCACCTGTTAATCTGTAACTTCTCCCTAGTTTGTTGCCTCTTGATCATTTGCTTAGTCCTAATCCCTTCAAACATTGTCCTTATTGGTTTGGCCCTAACATCCAGTATCATCTTGTTGAAGACTTCACTTATATTGTTCACAACTAAATCTATTTTGCAAGTATGATCCATAGCAAACCTAGCCCAAGTAGAGACCTCAATTTTCTTGAGCCATTTCCAAGCATCCTCAGACTGTGCTTTCAGCTCTACCATGCCTAGTTCATGCCCATGTTTAGTGTAGGAGTATCTAGCCTTGTCAATACACTTCTTTAGTTCCTGGCCTCTAAATCCAGTAGATTGAAAATTTGCATTTATGTGCCTAAGACAATACCTTTGAGGTGAATCGGGGAATACCTCATTTATTGCCTTAAGCAAGCCCTGTACATTCACGAATTATTAATACAATTGAACAAAATGAAATAATTAAAAAAGTAATAACATAAATTGCTCAATGAAATTCTTCCCAACCTTTTGCCTGTCAGACATGATAGTGTATGTTCCAAATTTGTTGCCACTGCCAATGCAACATCTCAATTGAGTTAAAACCCAATTCCAACTTTCACCATCTTCCTTATCAACCACACCAAAAGCTATAGGATAAATACTGTTGTTTCCATCCCTTCCTGTGGCTGCAAGAATTTGCTGTCCAGTGGTTAACTTGATGAAGCATCCATCAAGACCTTATCAACCACACCAAAAGCTATAGGATAAATACTGTTGTTTCCATCCCTTCCTGTGGCTGCAAGAATTTGCTGTCCAGTGGTTAACTTGATGAAGCATCCATCAAGACCTATAAATGGTCTGCAACCATTAAGGAAACCTTCCTTTGAAGCTGCTAAACAATAGAACATATACTTAAATCTAGGAGTAGGTGCTGAGTTCTCTGGATCTTCAAATGTTGTTACTATACACCTGCTACCTGGGTTTGTGTCAAGAACTGCTTGAAGATAATCCCTGAGCCTCAAGTACTGCTGCTTGTGGTCACCTTGAACTACATCAAGAGCCTTCCTCCTTGCCCTATATGCCACACTTCTTGATACATCCACTGAAAACTTAGTCTTGGTCTTCTTAATTAATGCATCCACATGAGATCTAATGTCTTCTCTCAATGCTGCCTCTACTGACCTTGACATCCACTTAGTAGTAACCTTTGTGGACTCTGCACATGCTCCACAAGTGTGCAACATATCACACTTCTTGATGCAGAATGTTTTTTCATGAGCTAACTTAGAGGCACATATATAAAAATCACATCCCTGGGCGGCTCTCTCTTAGCACCAAACAATAATCCTATCTGGGGCATTTCTGTGGTACTGAAAATTTCTCAAAGTCCTAATGTGAAAATCCATAAGTGCATCTCTGAACTCATACACAGTGGTGAAGCACAAGCCCTTACAGAACTGTTCTACGGGTCCTTGAAGTTTGTGATCATACCATATCCTGTCTTTCAACTTCTTATTCATTCTCTTCCTACCACTTGGTAGTTTATAGGATCCTTCAGGCTCATCTTCTTCAGCACTGATGCCATAATCACCAGTGAAACATTTTTCATCTGCTTCAGGGAACCAATCTGCTTTCTCCATTTTCTCAACCTCATGGTGGGATCTACTGGTTGGACCAGGTTTTCTCACTACCTTTAGTTTCTGTACCACTGTTGTATCTTGTTTTGCAACTTCATCTTCAGAGGAATACTCTGAACGAAAATCCACATTGTTCCCATCTGAACCTGAATTTGCAGCTTCATCATCAGAAACAAATTCTGACACATCAGTGTCACCTTCAAAATAGTTAAGGTCAGCCTCTCTCTGCACCATGCTTTTCTTCAGCTCTTCCTTTCTGTCCATGCTTATATCCACCAAATTAGTGCAACTTTATTGAGTGTTAATGCAATGTTCAGCAAAATAACTATCTCTGTTTTCATGATTTTCATCTGCATTACATTCCTCAAGAACTCCCACTACTCTTATGTTCAGAAACTTTTCATTATGAGAGTGTGCCAACATCTGCTGCACATCATCTTCACAACATATTTTATCTAAACCTTCTAATCCTTTCTCCTCATCAAATACATAGTACATATAATCATCAGCCACAAAGCCCTCACTCTCAATAAGAGAAAGCATTGTCAAATATGATATGTCTGACTGGTATATATTTTGAACCACAGATTCTCTGGCGTTGAAATGGAACCAAATTGACCACTTTGGGTCATCAATTCTGAAGATTATAAAATGAAATACCTTTATTAACTGAAAACAGGATAACTGAACCTAACTAGGCACAATATTGAGTTTCTATCAAACTGCTTTTTTCAGTTTCTTACACAACAAAGTATGCACAATACTAACAATTTGCAAGGTCACCATAACTGAATCTAACCATGCAAAAAACTAGCCTAATTTACTCATTCTCTGAATCTCACAACCATGCAAAAAACTATGCCATACCTGCCGCCGCCCGCAGAACGAGGAAGCTTCTGCCGACCTTGAGCTCTACTTCTTGTCGTCGACGGTGGTCGCGCCGGCACCGACCAATCCAACCTCTGCTGCGCGCCGCCCGCGGAAGGATAAGATTCGGACCGAGAAGGCTGTTGCGTCGCGCTGCCGCCCGGAGGTATGCCTGAATCGCCGCCGGAGTTTGCATCCACCGCCGCCATGGCTGGCGACGGCTAGGGCTAGGGAGGAGCTCGGGGGAGAGTGAGAGAGGGTGGGGAATGGGGAGCCGGCCGGCCAGGTCTGACCTGGTCCGACCAGGTGCGATCGACGAGCGGCTCTAACGGCCCCCCGCGCGCGCCGTTAGCCGTTAGCCGGGCCGCCCGCCTGGCAAGTGGGCCACTCACGTCAGAATCGCGATTAAAACGGTCAAAACCATCATTCAGTCAATCTGGTAGTTTTTAGTCACGTTTTTACGGTTTTTTGGTAGTTTTCGGCCACTTTTAAAAATGTGGTAGTTCTGTGGGACGCGAACCCCTAAACTGGTCGGCTGCATGGAAGATGAGGATAACAACGCACAATGTCCGAAATGTTCATTTACCTTCTGCGGTTCTTGCAAGGAAGTACGGCATCCAGGGAAGCAGTGTCCAACTCCAGAACAAAAGCTCCAGCGCCGGAAGGTAAAGATGCAACTAAAATATTTTCCATAGTAATGTAATGCCATTATTTTACTGGGCATATTGTTGTTTATAATTTTACGATTGAAGGCGTCAGGCAAGTTGAATGAAAGGGGGATGTCACAGGAAATGCTGAACATCAGAGAACTGTACAAAGATGTTCGGGTATGTTCAAATTGTCGAATGGCCATCAACAAAAGCGCAGGCTGCAATAAAGTGATGTGCACTAGTTGTGGTCAGCTATTTTGCTTTCGTTGCTGCAAGACAATCAATGGCTATGATCACTTCAAGTAGGTCGTCTTATCTCCTACAACATCAAATATTCCTACCCCTATGAGGGAATCCATCCATGATATTTGTCTTACTTACCTATGTGCATGTGCGATTGAAAACCCTCAAATCTGTTTGATTCAGGAACTGTCGGCTCTTCGAGGCTGCAGATATGACCGACTGGGACAAGGAAATGATTGAACTACAGAATGGAATTCAGATGCGAGCTCAAAAACAACCATTGGGCGGCACCATAAGATGCCCCAAATGTCGCGAAACAAATTTCAAGGTAACAAGACATATCTTCTGAATTTAATGGAGCAGGGCATCAGTAGAGCAGAATTCTATCCATTTCCTATTGCTGGTGCCCCGTGACCAATCTAAACACCACTGATTTGCCTCTCTATGCATCTAACTAATTTATTGATGTCATGCAGGATGATGAGAAATATGTCTTCTGTTGGGCGTGCCGAACCAGCTACTGCACACTATGCAAACGGATAATCCAGGATAAGATACTAAAGAGGGGGCACTGGGGGTCGCCGGAATGCGTAGGGTTTGATCATTTATAGCACCGACTCCCATTGCCATGATTTTACAGCTCCTGACTTTTACATTATCTTATTCAGAAATTTGCATGCCCAGTCGATTAATGACCAAATATTGCATGAGGTTGAACTTCTCAAAATACTAGATGATAACCCGCCGGCGTTGCTGCGGGAACACTTGGTGAATGCACATGATATGATACATAAATCGAATAAATTTGTTCGCATAGTAGATACATAATTTTGAGATGATTTTTGTTGCCAAACACTACTTGGAGAATGATTTTACGCTAGATATCGGCTTGCACTCTGTGCTCAACAAAGAAGAATACATTGTCCAAGTGATTCTGCAGGTGTGCTCCCAGAAGTTTGCACCTTGCACATGCGATCAAAATTAAGTATTGAACAATGTGAAATGAATGGAAGCTAGTGCAAATAGTAGCAATATAAGTCTATCTTTTTCCCACAGTTTATTGAGCATGGTTAGTCATGAAAGCAAATGTAAATTATTATGGAAAACGGAACTGCTATGACAGGCTTCTCGTTATATATCACAGGGAATATTTGAAAAATGCTAAGTACCCTTTGTAGCTTCTCTTCTTTATAGATCCATGATTTTCTCAGAAATAAAGAGAGGCTTATGATCATGTCGAATGTATGACAGCGAAAAGTTTGGAACTATGTTTGTACCCTCTGTAGCTTCTCCCTATTTCTTCTTGCACAAAAAAAAAAAGAAGACAATGCTATGATACCCCGCGTGTTGCTGCGAAACATGATGCATAGATACAAATTATAAAAATTACAGACAAAAAATTATAAAATATCAACAGGCATGGAAAAAATCTAAAGAAAAACATCACATACATAAGAAGTCTCAAATACAATGGAAATGACACTAAGCATCCTAATATAGAAGTTGTTCTAATATATGTAAATTGTAAATTGTGGCTAATTGTTACAGTTTGTTCTGGTCCCTAAAACTCCACGTGAAAAATTATTCTCGTCAATGTGAGAGTTTGTCCTGGTTCCTAGAACTTCATACGAAAAGTTATCCTTACAATGTGAAATTTCTGTTATCTGTAAAAAGAACAAAAAAATGGCAGTTAGGAAACTTCAAGTTAATACAAATAACCACCACAATTAATTTGAAACTGCATCAACCACCAAATAACCATCTTTGGATTTGCAACTACATATTACATGAAGATGTGGAATGGGCTTGATAAAAAACAATCATGTATAATAACTGTCGGTGCTTCTAATCAATGGCATGAAATTCAACTGTTATGTAATGAACTATTGGGAGGAGCACTTGAACAGTAGTAACATGTTGAATTGAACAAATTGCAAACTTTCATGCTAAGCTATCGGAAACAGCTAGCATATATTCAAATTTAAGGAAAAGGAACTGCACCTTGGTAGTTTTTGACGCGTACTGCACCTTGGTAGTGAGTATAATACAGCAGAACCTGCAAAAAAGATGGTAAAATGAAAGGTTTAATTGGGCAGGAACAAATTCAGGCTACCACCAAGTAAAACATATCCATGTGGAAGAAAAAAAAAAGGAGCATTATGAATACATATGTAAGAAGTAAGATGGTCTGATTGATATATTTTGGCAACCCCTTGGTAGGCATCATGCCAATAAGAATAAACACTATATTGCTGAAAAAAGAGAGACATATACTCCATTAGCACTCAACACTTGACTCGGACAAATGGAGAAAATAAATATCGCAGTGTATACTCCAAATTGATATCTGCTACCTTATGTCCAAGTTAAAGAGCATCTCCCTGAAGTACAATGAGAGTTGATATCCTAACCTAGAGGGGATCGGAGGCGTGAGTGGGGACTGGGAAGCGGCCACCAAGCCAGAATCCGAACAACCCAACCACATAGAAGCATGTGGTACTCCTGTCTCCTGATAAGCTGATGCTCAAGCCCCAAAGGTGGAGTCCCTTTGGAAGTCATCTTTGCTTATGTAGTCAGACTCCTCGCCGTCGAGGGCGACGGAGGTCATTGAGGATCTGGTATTGTCGGTGGCTGGCAACAGAACGACGGCTCGGCCCGTGTCCCACACTAAGGAAGAAGTTGGAGGCGAGGCAGACAGGCGGGCGTGTCGGATCTGGATGAGAGCAACCACGCTCATAGATTTATTCATCTATTTCTTCCTCGATGATCTGGGTGTCCGGGAACGGAACGACGGCCTAACCAGCATCCAAACGCCCAGAGTGGTGTTGGAGGATAGGTAGATCGATGGTCGTGCGGGAGAATAACAGTCTAGCACTTCTCCTGGTAATGGAGGGCAAGATAATTATGAGTGATGAATGCTACGGTTTCATGTGCATCTGTAGCTGCGGAAGAGATAAAGGCGATGGCATGGGAAGAGATAGCGACGGTGATGAGGATGAGAGTCGCAGTGGAGAAGATGATCGTGACTCATGAGCGACCTAGTCGAACAGACTACATGGGCAGCTAACAGACATGGGCTATAGCCCACGTATCAAAAGGATTGCTTAGACGTTCATGTGCAAAAAAATAAAATAAAATCGTAGAACCCACCTGGAAGAAACATACGCGGGTTACGCATCAAGCCAGCGCAAAAGAAAAAAAACAAATCCAGCCAGCGACTCGATGGAGGGAGCGGCGTTGGTAGGAAGACTGAAACGATACCACTAAAAAAAGGAAAACTGAAACAATGACGTGGCTTCGCCAGAATGCAGGAAAATGAGGTAGTGGTGGATGTGGCTGGATGTAATTGGATGCTGAGGTGTCTATGCTGCATGTTGAGATAAATCAAGTAGTGGGGGTGAACTTCTTAAATATATAGGATTTGTTTTAAAGATCTTTCTATTTTATAAAATGGATTTGGCGACCGGGCATCACTTTATGGGTGATAGAGCATCCCTTTTAATTTAGGCCTCTATGGGGGTGTTTGTCTCTTAGAGACTTTTTTACCAAACCGGAGGAACTTTTTAGGAACTAAACTAGTCATTTGGGACTAAATGAAGAAGACTCTCAAGGAGAGTCTTTTTAGAACTTTTTAGAACTTTTCCAACAATGCCTCTTCATGCACCCATTGGCCCGCCACCCCATGGTGTTGTTTGATTGTTATTTTTCTATATACTAGGGGCAACATGGTCATTTAATAACCTCTAGGAAGGGACTAGGGACTTTTTAGTCTCTAGAAACAAACAGGGAATGACTTTTTAGGGACTAGGGACTTTTTAGTTGAGACTAGAAAAAGTCATAGGACTAGAGAACCAAACACCACCTATATGGCCTCTTATCCTTTAACTAGTTACACATTTATCCTGTAAAAAAACCAGTTACACGCTTATTGATAGCAATAAATCAATGTACTTTTCTTTTCAATACCAAAACTTGCATCCTTTCTACATAAAATTTTAAGCAAACAACGAGTTTCAAATTGCTACGGATCCGAAGAACAGTCGTACAAAATTGTACTCACTTCGTCCATTTTACACTTGTAGAAAACACATCTAGGATGTTTGGGCGAGCTCGTGACAAGCCACAATACCAGCCGCCACTAGTTATCACACTTGATTACCGATAGAGACTCGTCGACGAGCTGTTGGGCGAGGGTTGAGCCCGGTCGACCGATGGACATGGTTGTGCTGGCGATCGGTCGATGGGAGAGATTAAAGTGTTGAGAGGATGACATGCCGTGAGGCAGTGTGGAGCGGTCGAGGTGACTGCGTAGTTTGGTCCCCGCCAAATCCGGCAACGTTGGCGACGATATTATATGCGTTTATTTAGGCGTCGACGACAAGAAGCGGCCAAATCAAAACGGGGGACGAGCGCGAGGGGTGCTACAGTGTGACGGTTGTGGCGTGTGGAGGCAGGTAGGACGGTGAAAAGTGGACGAGGTGGTTGCGCAATTCGTTCCTCGTCGAAACGTGATGGTGCTGGGGCCTGGGTGCGTTGAATGCGGTGACGACAATGGCAGGCGTAGATGCGTCGATTTAGGCACCAACAACGAGAAGCGACCGAATCAAAGAAGGGGAGGAGAGTGGTGAGTGCTGCAGGGTGTTGGTGGTGGCAAGTGGTGGCGCGGCCTCCTCCTCCTCGAAACTTCGCTGTTGTTTGCACAACATTGGCCGTGGAAGCCACAGGCCCACCGACGACCCGATGTCGTTCGAGGGCAGTCAAATAGACCTATAAGGACTAGGGCGTTTCCTATTTGATGCCCGCGAGCGTCCAGATACTGTGCTTCCGCTGAAGCGCTCGAGAGTGCACCGCGAAATGGGCCGGCCCAATTCCAGCATCAAAGGAGGCAAAATGGTTCCGGAACCTTCTAGAAGGATACCTCAACCGATTTTTTTCTTTTTTTTTCTTTTTGCCGGTTTTCTGGTTTTCTCCGTTTTCCTTTTTCTTTTTTGTTGTGTTTGTTTTTTCTGTTTCTGCTTCTATTTCTTTCCTTTTATTTATCCTTTTTCATTTTTATTTTATCCTTTATTTTCAAAAGCATTTTCATTTTGCTCATGATTTCAAAAATTCTTCACAGTTTCAAATTTGATTCACTTTTTAAAATTTTGTTCACAATTCAAAAAATTGTTCATCGTATTTCACAAAATTATTCAACATGTATTTACATGTTGTTTAGCGTATTTCACAAAAATGTTCAATGTGTAGTTCAAATTGTTCAGCGTATATTACATAAAATGTTCAATGTATATTTAAAAGTTGTCCATCGTATATCACCAAAAAGTTCAATGTGTTTTAAATATTGTTCGGTGTTTATAACAAAAATGTTCAATGTGCAGTTAAAAGTTGTTCAGCGTATATTACAAAAAGTTCAATATATAGCTAAAATTTGTTTATCGTACGTAAAAGAATCAATAAATGTTTGAATTCATAATTGTATTCATGTTTTAATAATTTTCACGTTCTTTAAAAAATACGTTTTAAAATTCTAGTTTTGAAATTTGTTCAAAAAAACATTATTCATTTTCTAAGGAAGAAAAATCGATCTGCCGGTGCACATAGCACTTCAAGGGTGGCGCCGTTATTAAAGACATGCCCAGTCCCTTGATGCAGTGGTTGGCAACACTGTTAACCAGAGTTAGGTCGAGAGCTCGACTATATCATATGATGGTATTTTTTCCATTCTTATTATGTTCCCTCGACTCCTAGGAATGGGCCGGCCCGCTTGCGCAAAACCTTCAGCGAAAACTCCCCTGCTTGACGCTAACGAGCGTCGAACAGGAGCTCTCAAGAACTAGACCCATGACAACAAGGTGACGCCCTCGACATTGGGCCGGCCCGTTCAAAGAAAAGGAGGAAAAACTAATAAATACAAAATTTAATGGACTAAAGTACATGAGAAACAAAAGAAGAAGAAAAAGGCACAAAGGAAATTCTGAAACTGGTATGAACCAATCTATAGAACCTTACCAAAACCACTCTAGAGGTTATATTTTCCATTCTTATTATGTTCCCTCGACTCCTAGGAATGGGCCGGCCCGCTTGCACAAAACCTTCAGCGAAAACTCCCCTGTTTGACGCTAACGAGCGTCGAACAGGAGCTCTCAAGAACTAGACCCATGACAACAAGGTGACGCCCTCGACATTGGGCCGGCCCGTTCAAAGAAAAGGAGGAAAAACTAATAAATACAAAATTTAATGGACTAAAGTACATGAGAAACAAAAGAAGAAGAAAAAGGCACAAAGGAAATTCTGAAACTGGTATGAACCAATCTAAAGAACCTTACCAAAACCACTCTAGAGGTTATATTTTCCATTGTTATTATGTTCCCTCGACTCCTAGGAATGGGCCGGCCCGCTTGCGCAAAACCTTCAGTGAAAACTCCCCTGTTTGACGCTAACGAGCGTCGAACAGGAGCTCTCAAGAACTAGACCCATGACAACAAGGTGACGCCCTCGACATTGGGCCGGCCCGTTCAAAGAAAAGGAGGAAAAACTAATAAATACAAAATTTAATGGACTAAAATACATGAGAAACAAAAGAAGAAGAAAAAGGCACAAAGGAAATTCTGAAACTGGTATGAACCAATCTATAGAACCTTACCAAAACCACTCTAGAGGTTATAGTGTTGGGCTGCCCCGTTTAGTAGAGCGCCAGAAGTGAAGCGGGGCTCTCACAATAAGCAAGATACCCTGCGGAAGAATAGTGCCAACGATCTTTAATAGGATTTACCTCTTAATATCGTTTTAAGTCTCTTTATTTATATGTCTTAATATTTGCATGCCATCGTTGATGACCTTTGAGCTTAGGCCCGCCCGTATTGGGCTTCCATCCCACGCATCTGTGGGTGCGACCTTGGCTCGCCTATTGCGAGACGAAGCAACATCTCGGCTCCGGCGCCTGGTAATTGGACCGGCCAACATACTGTTTTGTGCATTTCTTTTTTATTTTACTATCTTTAATTGTATTTATGAAATGAAAAATATTACATATTCATCAATTTTAAAAAATCTTTAGAAAACCCAAAATGTCAATATATTCCAAAAAAATGCGAAAAATGTTTAATACTCCCTTCGTTTGTTTTTATAAGACATTTCAGACAGCTTGCTTTGTACTGTTTTGGAGTGAGTATACATATTCCAAAACTTAAATTTGATTGATTTTTGCAACATTGTGATTTCCTAACGGGCGGTACACATAATGTTAGAAAATGCGTACATGTAGAGTTTCCACCAAAAAGGAAGGGTACCAATAAAAGAAATCCAAAAAGGGAACCTGAGAAATGCTACCTATTCAAACACAAGCCCAACGGGCCGAGGGCTGGACCAGAAAAAAACTCCCAACGGGGGTGCGACAAAAGCGAGCAACGCTTACGACTACGATCCCGACGCAAGACCAACTCCAAGCACTCGCCATCCATGGCAGCAGCTTCCGTCGGCGCCACGACATCGCGATTGCTGCGACCACACCACGATCACTCATTCACTCCCCGGAATCCTCACCCGGGGGGCTCTTCCTCGTCTTCCTCACGCGCCGTGGAGGCGCGGCCGGTGTCGTCGTGTGATGGCGGCGCCGAGGAGGACGTGCCCGACCTGGACTCCCCGTGGGTCGCGGCGGCCGAGGCGGAGTCGAGACTGGAGGAGGCCGCGATCGCCTCGGCTGCGGCAGGACTCACCCTCTGCGCCGAGGACGAGGCAGAGGCGGAGGAGATACGTGACAACCTGCAGCGGCAGGACGATGAGGTGCAGTATTACTAGTCCACCGATATCAAATTGCAGGATCTCACTTGTCCTATATATCCAACATATTGATCTATGGTGTGAACTGTGGTTGTTAAGGTTTTGGGCGGGGTTCGACTTTGGTTCTTCTGAAAACAGGGAAGCATTGTGATCAATTTGTATAGCTTGAACAGACTGATACTAAACCTTGATGAATTGTCTCGTCTGAAATTTAATTTACCGCACTAGCTACTAATTTACCAGATCGGATAAAAGGCGATTCACGGTTGCAATGGTGGAGTAGCAGTTAGAACGAGATTGATGCAGTGGAGACTTGTTTCTGTTCTCAAGAACCTGATGCCAAACTGGAGTGTTTGCACTTACATGCAGTTCCCCGGACTCGTTTATTTTGATTTTCCGACTCTTGCTGCTTATTTCAAGCTTTGATGCTTACTTTTATTTCCAAATTGTTTGATGCTTACGTTTTTCACCTTCGGTCATTTGTTTGCTCACTGCAGCTGATGGCATTAGAAGCAATATATGGAGATGACCTTGTTGAATTTAAAAGCAGAGGAGGGCTCCGTTATTTCCAGGTTTCTTATGTTGTATTGTTGTTCACTAATATCCAATTTCATTGCTTCCTGGATAGTGTAAATTGGGGCTTAATACTTTGATTTTTTTTAAGTACAGATTTACATACGTTACGATCTGCCTGATGGTGCTGACGTGTGCGCTAAGCTTTCTTCCCTTAGTGAAAACTCAAAACATGGAGGATGTCCTGATGGTGGTAGCAAAGACCATGACAATGCATCAGATGAATTCTCTTACACTACCAACTTGAAGTACTTGCCTCCTTTGGTGTTGACATGCTTACTTCCAAAATCATATCCTAGCAAGGACCCACCATATTTCACTCTCACCGCTAAATGGATGGATGAGCATAATGTTTCTCAACTGTGTGAGATGCTTGACACCATCTGTGCAGAGTTGCAGGGGCAAGAAGTGGTTTATCAATGGGTTGAGTGGATACACAACTCTTCATTGTCACATCTCTGGTTTGATGGCAAAATAATGTTAGGCCAAGACATCCCAACACCCAAAGGAGATACGCGTGCAATCTCAAGGAGTGTATCATTAGAGTCTGTGATCCCCTCAATGCTCAGCTACTGTAGTAAGAAGCATTACCAAGCTTTTCTTGAGGATCTCCATATGTGCATGATATGCCTCAACCAGAGCAAAGGTAAGTTTGTTTCCTTTATTCTTTCTTCTTTATTCAGCACAGATACATAGCAAGAGATCAATCTGGTACATTTAGTATGCTGTCTCTGCATCATTTGTAGGAAGAATGCTATTGGTTCTACTTCTATCGTGCTAGCTAATTCCACGTTGCAGTCTCATTGATATGTGGTGACTAATGCCTATGAAATTTCCGCACTTCATGGTACAGATGTGAACATATTCTGTAAATTTATTATGCTTCATACTATCTTTTTCCCACAAGGAAAGACTAGTGACCCCGTGACTCTTTTTGTAGAAAATAACATAATACGTTTTGATCTGTGTTTGTGAACAAAAAACATGTTATTCCTTTCTAATCATGTTTCTTGGGATGCTGAACTACGCTAGCACCAATCAAAGTTCGTTCGATAGCAAACTAACTTTCAATTTGTATCAATCAGGTTCAAACTTCATCAAGCTTCCATGCCAGCACCTGTTTTGTGTGAAGTGCATGGAGACATTGTGCAGAATGCATGTGAAGGAAGGGAGTGTGTTCCAGTTGGTATGCCCTGACACCAAGTGCAATGCTTCCATTCCACAACATGTCTTAAAGAGGCTTCTTAGCGAAGAAGAATTTGAACGCTGGGATAGGCTTGCTCTTGAGAAAGCGTTGGACTCGATGGCTGACGTGGTTTTCTGCCCAAAGTGTGTAATTGGTTGCGTGGAAGACGAGGATAACACTGCGCAGTGTCCAAAGTGTTCCTTCATCTTCTGCTCGTTTTGTAAGGAGCTCTGGCATCCAGGGAAGCAGTGCCTAACTCCAGAGCAAAAGATCCAGCACAGGAAGGTAAACGTGCTACTGATACCTCTTTATGTTTTAGCATCGGTGAGACCAAACGGGCGCCACACTTTCATGGACGGTTTGTAAGAAACTGATCTAATTTTGTGCATTATTCTGACCCAAAGACCATGATGAAATGACTTTATTTATCTTCTATTATAAAAAAAATTGTGTCCTTTATTGATTTGAATGAGTATCTACCATTTTCTTCTGCAATTTTTATGACCACAGGCATCGGGCAGGATGAGTGAGAGGGAGATGGCGCAAGAACTGCTGAACATTAAAGAACTATACAAAGATGTTCGGTTATGTCCCCATTGTCGGATGGCGATCAGCAAAACTGCAGGCTGCAACAAAATGACGTGTGTCAGCTGTGGGAAATACTTTTGCTTCCGCTGTGGCAAGCCAGTCAGTGGCTACGATCATTTCAAGTAGGCAATTCTATGAAATCAGCTCCCCCCCCCCCCCCCCCCCCCCCCCCCCACCCCCCTTCCAGGGGGAGGCATCATGAATATCAGTTACTTACCTCTTTGTGCATATATACATTGCAGGGATTGCAAGCTCTTTGAGGCTAGGGATATTGCAGAATGGGAGAGAGAAATGGACCAAGTACAAATAGGTAACCAGATACGAGCCCAGCAGAAGCCATTAGGTGGCATCTTAAGATGCCCAAAATGCGGTGAGAGAAATTTCAAGGTAAACCTACCATTTGAATCTACGTACATCAACGCATGAATGGACCAGAATTCAGTCCATCTCACCGGAATCGCGCTGTGTGACGAATCCAATTTTCCTCTCTATACTCCTAAAACCGATTAATTGATGGTCATATATGTGTTTATGCATCCAGGATGACGAGAAATATCTATTTTGTTGGGCGTGCCGAGCCAGCTATTGTCAACTGTGCAAACGGGTGGTCGATAATAAGAGGATGAAGAGCGAGCATTGGGGATCGATTGAGTGTCTGGGGCTTGATAAATTCTAGTATTACATACGTATTCTCACCGTCACATTTCTTGCAACTCTAGGTCGAGTTTGCGATTACTAAACCAAAGCTATGGTGAACTGTATAATTTGATCGTGAAAATGTGTGAAATATGGGAGAAATGGTCAATCAGCAAAATGATTGAAATAGGTGGAATCTACTTACACTAACGAAATTATCACAATCCTTCTGAACATGAGACAGTTCACACTGCATGCGCATCGACCTGGTGATATGGGAGAACTTGCCTCGTGCTAACAAGCCAATGTCCGCTTGTTATAAATTTCATACGAACAATTATTAGTACTCCTTACATTCCCTTATACAAGTCCGCTTCATATTTTTATGTCTATAATTTTTTACCATTAATTTTACCAACAAAAAATGAGTTATATGTCACAAAAAGTATTTCATTGGATGCACATTCAAAGAACTGTCCGGTGATATATTTTTTATGACATAATAATCCATATTTTGTTGACCAAAATTATAAGTTAAAGTTTGACACGAAGAACGAAGTGGCCTTGTATAAGGGAATAGAGAGAGTATGTAAGTTGTCCAATTCTAGTCATAACTGTGTGTGATGTACGAGCATAAGAGCATCTCCAACAGGCGCCGGTCGCGCCGCGCGCAAAAAACACATATGCCACGCACGCATCGGCTGGTTTGGTGCGGCGCGCAGCGCTGGCTCCAACGGCTGTGCTAAAATGCAGCGCGCGCGCGTCGCTCCAGCAGCGCGCCAAAATGCAGCGCGCGCGACCCGCCGGTGCATTGCATATGGCATTTTTCAACATAAAATGATGAACATTTTCAACACAATAAAAATTTCACACAAACAAGTTGATGAAGTTCATGCCCACAAGTTCATCCAACCAAGTTCAAAATGCAAATCAAGTTCAATACACAAAGGAAAGACACATCATTCCTCGTCCTCGTCCTCATCTTCGGAAGACGATTCTTTCGCCTCCGAAGATGAATCTTCCTCCCTCTCGCGCACCGCATCACGTGAAGCTCCGACGGTGTTGGCAAGATCTTCAACGGCATCTTCATGGGAATGTGTGCGAGGAGGCTCATCGAAAGACGTTCCGCCCATGGCGGCCGGAGGTGCACCCATGCCTCCCATGAGAGAAGCAAAACTCATGCTTCCCATCATGGCCATAGCGTCGGGGGGTGCTCCAAAGCCAGCCATGCCTCCCATTGCTCCGAAGCCACCCATGGCACCCATGGCGCCGAGGCCACCGCCACCCATGGCGCCGATGCCACCGCCACCCATGGCGTCGAGGCCACCGCCATCCATTGCACGAACCATGGCTCTTTTTTGGATCAAGACTTCTTGTTGGGCAAGATTGACATACTCCTTTTGCACCGCATTGAGGTTAGTTGTGTCCAAGAAGAACAAGTGCTTCTCCCATTCCAACAACCTAGTTCGCTCCTCATTGCTCACCTTCCTCTCCTCCAAAGCCACCTTCCTCTCCTCGGCCGCCACCCTCCTCTCCTCGGCCGCCAACCTCCTCTCCTCGGCCGCGGCATCTTGGGTCCTTACCATTTTTCTCACCTCGTTGGCTTCTTTTCTTGCCTTCACAATAGCTTCCATAGCATTTTTGAGCTCATCATCTCCTTTCCTCTTCTTCTTTTGGGTTTGGTCTTTCTTGCACCCATCCGGTCGCTTTGGCTTCGAGTATGAAACCGAGTTGGGTGTAGGGCTTCTCTTGCCGTCATCACTTGATGCATCATCCTCCTCCTCCTCATCATCATCCAACTTAATTGTTCGCTTCCATTTGTCACTCAAATGCAAATCATCCAAATCTTCACGCTTATTCCATTTCTCATCATCCTTCAACACATCATAGCAATGAGGTAAAGTAAAGACCCTTCCTTTCTTGATCTTCCCCTTCTTGGTTTTCCTCTCCTCTTCTTTGAACAAGTTTTGCGCAATGTTGAACTACATGAAAAGAAAGCAAGTTAGCACCAACAACAAGCAAAACAAAGCAAGTTTAGCACCAACATGTAAGATGAAATGGCACTTACTCTATCATCCTCATTTGTGCCACTTGGGTTCAACTTGTCAACCGCCTTTTGACAAGCCGCCCACCTTTGACAATCCGAGTTGATTGTCGACCACCGGGACCTAAGTGATCGGTTGGAGCGGTCAATTCCACTCACGTTGCGAGCATCAAAGTGTTCCTTCATCTGGTTCCAATAAGCATCTCTATTTTGATCGCCTCCAACGGATGGATCCCTCGACACTTGCAACCAAGTATTGCATAGTAAGATGTCATCGGTGTTGGTGTAATTGCCCGCTCTTCCTTTCGGTGCGTCGACAATGCCCTCACCCTCCTTGTCCACCTCGAACTCATGGTCTTCAAAATGCATGTCATTGGTTTGAGACCAATGCGAATTGTTGGAGCCAACACCCATCGTTGACATGTATGCATCATCATTGAGACTACAAATTTTTTTGCACAATGCAAATAAGCTATCTATATGTGACGAATGCATTCAAAAAAGAACAAAAAATTGAAAAGTTAGAATTTTTTTACCTTGGAGGCATTTTGTCGAACATGTTGTGCGCGCCGGCCGCCGGCTCAACGAGTGAGCTTGCCGGCGCTTCGGCAGCCGTCGCGCCCGTCGCACGCCCCGCCCGGCTACAGGAGGTGACTATCAAGTTCCCAACATGGAGGGGTGGCCTTTTTGACTACGCCTTTGCGGATCATGGTATGGCGAATGTGCCCAAGCTCTCCGTCGAACTTGCAATTGATGCCGAGGTGATCCTCTTGTTTTACATATTCGTTAACAAAAAAATAATATCTTGCATGTTAGTTATACTAGTAGTTTACTTTCAACTACTTCTAAAATTGTGCCTTGCCCTTTTTAGTGTGGATCCATGGTAATCAATTCGTTGTTCTTCGTGGTCTGATCATCCCATGTTTCCTTTTGTCATGGTTGTGTACGTTCATGTCATGCAGGTGCCTGGATGTGCAGAATGCCCTGGCAAGTTTGTCAACCTGAAGCATCTTATATTGAGCGTGGATGTCCTCGCGCGTGATTCGCGTACAAGTGGCATTCTTCGTTTGGCTTGCCTTTTGGAATTAAGCCCAGTTTTGAAGCATCTTGAACTGCATGTAGGTGATCCATCTCTTTGATGTTTATATGCTGTAATTGTCTGGTCCAGCAAAACATCATCCATAAACCTCATGGAGTGTAAATCACAAAGCCTAGCTTTTTCGCTTTGCGTTGTATATCCTGTCATAATATGTTTATATGCTAGTACTACATTAATTGCCCTTTTTAAATTTTTCAGAGAGGTGCTTTTATGAAATAATAAGAGATTAATCGTTGCGTTTGTTTTGTTTAATGCTTTGATAATGCAGCTGCTATGCCCAGTCGGAACATGGGAGACGTTGAAGCGGATAGAGGAGTTGCCCCCGGCCCGTGAGCTGCATTATCGTCTGAAGACGTTACTGATGACGGGAGTCTATGGCTACAACAACTTCTTTGTTCTGGCACTGCATTATGCTCGAACCGCCACGGCGCTCGAGCGCATGGTCATCGATCCGGAGGCGAGGAAGAGGTATGTCTTGACTCGTGACGCGGTAGAAGAGAACGCGGTCCATGGGGGCCGACGGATGGCCAATGAACACCTTCGGGGACGGGGCTTGGATGGCATCCTCACCATCTTGTAACATCGACCTGACTTTTCTGGAACATGATATCATGACTCATTTGTAAAATTCGCAAATGTTTCCTGTTAAGAAGTTCAGAAGCAGAGTAATTGCCACACCACCCTGAAAAACTGCCAGCTGAGAGAGAGAAAAAGTCGAACCCCCCCCCCCCCCTCCCCCTCTCTCGCGACCGCGTCGCCCCCCCGCGGGTGACCAGCCGCGCGTCGGGCCTCCTCCCTCCAGGCTCCCCCCTCCCTTCTTCCTTCTCGCCGCCGTCGCCGGTGCCCGCGGCCGGCTTGGCCCTGGGGCTGCTGGTGGCGGCGGCCTCCTGGCCCTTCCCCTCCCGGTCGCTCTTCGACGCGGGCGGAGCGGCTCCGGGGGGTGCATCTAGGTGGTGGGGGGCTGGCGTGGCGGCGGGGCTCCGTGGCGCATGCAGGCGAGTTACTGGGCGGCGGCGCAGCCGTTGGCGGCGGGGCGACGCGACGGCGGGATCTGGCGTTGTCCGCTCGGCCCAGATCTGGGCCCTTCGGGCCCCATCTGGGCCTGAGCGGGCCGACGGCGGGGATGGCTCCGGTGTGGCTTCTGGAAGGCGGGGGAGATGCGACGCGTGGCTGGGTGCCGGCGGCGACGACGCCGGCCTGCCGCATCGCGGCCGGCGGGGCTTAACGGGCCCGCTTCGGGCCTGGCTGGGCCAGGGGTGGCCCGGCATGCCCCGCTGCTGCGTCCGGACGGCTACCACGACGGTGCCGGAGGCACGGGCCTCCCGCACGACGGCAGTGGAGGTGGTTCCCTCCCGCTCGGCGTCGATGTTGCTGCTCCCGTCGTGGTGAGCTTCTCTCCGGTCCTCTTGGCCTCGTGGTGGTGTTCGTAGTGAAGCGGCGTGGGTGGTGGCGCTACTGCGTTGGCGCATGGTGATGGGCGGTGGTTGGGCGGTCGGTTCGGTTCGGTTGGGCGGTTGGGGTTGGAATGCGGGAGAAATCCCTGCCGGCTTCGGCTCCGACGCGGTGACACATGCGGATGCCACCATTCCTCCCTGGAGGGTGTCGGTGGTATCCACCCCCCACCTCCCTTCGCGTGCCCGGGGAAATCTGAGGACTCGTCCGGGCAGCAGCGTCGTCGGCGTCGCATCCCTTCTTGGAGGTGCTACTTGGCACGCGGCGGATCAAAGCCTCGGTCTGTGGTGTTTTGTTTCCGATGGGCGCCGCGGTGGCGGGTCATCCGCGCTTTGCCAAGCTGCCGTAGTTGGCATTTGTTTCTTCTTTTTTTTTCTTTTGGTGTGTTGTGCTGCTTGCCACAGCGTTATCTGTATTCGGCATTGGTTGCTTTGGAATACAAAGCGGGGAACCCTTTTTCGATAAAAACTGCCAGCTGAATCTATGTAACTGACTGCCTGTAAGCTACTTGTGCAGTGCACACACTGGAGTTGTGCATGTCTTAGATCTCGCATTAACAGGCACTGAAAAACGTCAGTCGTAATGACCATTGAACCAACCACTGTTAAATGGGATCCACGTAACAGTTGAAACCTCCCAGACGAGAGCGCCTATAAAACCCTCCCAGTTCACGTCCCTTTTCCCCAAGATCACCAACAGCGACACCGATCTCTTTCTCTTCAGCTGCCGCAACGCACCGGCAACCATGGCGAAACCCACAAGCCAGTCGGCGGCAGCGCTCGCCGTCCTGATGCTCGCCGTGGCCACTCTCACCCTCGCCGTCGCCCAGGCGCCACCGCCGCCCCAACGGAGCGGCCAGGAGATCCACCTGTTCCAGGTGACGGTTCGCCAGGTGGACGGCGCCGCGGAAGACGACTACAACTACAACCTGCTCGGTACCGTGCTCGGCAGGTCGGTCGCCTCGCCCTGTTCCTCCTGAACCCCTACCTCTCCAGGCTACATTTCCATGCCATTTTCTGACGCTTCTCTATCGTGTTTTCTCTCTGAAACCTCAAGCTACGAGGCCGCATGGGAAGTCATGTTCGAGACCGAGCCCCTGAGGTTCAGCGCCTACCTCACCAACAACCAGGCCCGCAGACTATCAAGTGAGTGAACATTCCTGGCTTGCTCCATCCTAGCTAGGAATACAGAGATATTTGATGTGTGAGTACATACGTTCTGGCTGAGCAGGAGTCAAGGGGGTGCTCGGAGTTCGTCAGAGGGACGATCCTGTGCCCAGGGCCAAGCACTGATACCGCAAGTGATTAACGGAGGTGTGAGCAGCATCAAAGGAAGGGAGCAACGCATAGCTTTCCTTTTACTCTTTCACAATAAAAAAAAGTGCCGCGGCCTTAATATTTGTGTTATACTGAAATCCAGCAAGCTTTGCTGTTATAAACCTCTCGCACAAAACTGACGATCCTCGATGTAAAAAACAAAATGATCTCCGGGGTTCATCAATACCCCAGTACGTAACATGTTCGGTTTTAACCCCGCAAAAGAAAATGTTCGGTTTCAAAAAAGAGAGTTGTAAGTGTGACTGTCAATACTATCTGGAACTGTTAAACGGCGGAGGACAAAAACCTGTTCGACAGAGCCAAAACCCCCTGGGATCATCTCCCGAAAAATTCTGATTCATGATCGTCGCTCTTCTTTGGTCCAGCAGCCTCTCTAGACAAAGTCGGGGTCGACAGTGTGCTGCTTGCACCCTTGGGGGCCGTAGTGCTCCGTGCTCTTGCGCACCACCGTGTGGCACGGAGCGCAGTAGTGAACCCGGCATGTCTCGCAGAAGATGTGGTTGTTGTTCCCAACCTGCTTAGATCAGAGACTGTTTTCATCCACCAGAAGCATCAAGAGAAAAAAGGAGTAGAAAACACTAGAGCTATCTTCAGAACACACTACTGAAAAATATCACTATTCCATACATGATACTCCCTCCGTCCCACAATGTAAGACGTTTTTGCAAGCCAGGTTGCAAAAACGTCATATATTGTGGGACGGAGGGAGTATATGGAAGCCACCAAACGTTTACCTTGAAATTCGGCTGGCGGCAACCCGGGCACAGATGCGCTCTGGACAGTGCCAGTTTCAGCTCTTTCTGCATGTTTCTGACGACATCATTCACCTCCACCTTCACTCTCAGCTTCTCCCTATCGATTTTGCATTGTTCACTGTCAAAAGGGAGCATTGGTTCAGAATTAGTTATCCAGAGAATAGATATGCTACATGATGCTTGACAGATCACACTTAACAAGGGGACATCACAAGACAATATGTACCTTGTATGACCTTGACTTGATGGCTTGCCACAGGCATAACAGAACGACTTCTCACAGTTTCTGCAAAGCATCTGGTCGCAGCCTGACACGCGTGAGATGGCAAAGCCACAATGCGGGCACATAACAGAAGAACGGAGTATTTCCTTGATGCTAAATATATCACTCGCAGAGACTTTACGTCCAGCATTGCCTTTGCTCAAGTTGCGTGCCTTCTCACGCTCCTGTATAAAAATAAATAGCGCAATAAACAATGTGATCTCGATACTGTTCTCATTGCATTGAAAGAGTCTTAACACAAATGATGAATAGCCATAAAACAAATGACTGAACTTGGAATGCCCATCTTGCTGGAAATGGCACCATGTTTTGCAATAACCTTAAAGTAAAATGATGTGCTCTTCTGAAAACAGAATTAGTTTATGAATAGTTACTTTATCTAGAATACAGATATATTATATGCAAGTAGAGCTATAGCTTTTTCTAGAATATATAGAAAGGTCTGTGCATCTTTCTATTAAGAAGAACACCATGATGTGTGGCTTGTACATTATCTTGTAATGGATTTTCCTTGAGTAATTTCCACTTAGACCAGGTATTGTGTCGCTAGTTGCATTTTGGACTAGGTATGTTTAAATGTTGTACATAAGTACATAACACCAGGTCTGGTCGGTTTAGCAAAAACCCAACTCTTTACCAGCTCAGTCCCACCTGTCAGATTCCACGGTGGCATCAGATCAGGTACTATGTGACATTCAAAGTGCCATGTTAAGTTCTCTAATGATAGTTCGGTAGGGAAAATACGACTAAACACAGCACAGACATTCCCATGTCTGGAACTTCACTAGATTCCATGATTCGCCATTCAACAGTGAAGAGCTAAAGAAAACTATGTTTACAGTTCTGAAAAAATGAATAAGTTATCTATTCTATGAAATATCCAATGATAATTTTGGCATTCCCAATAGTTGTGTTCTTATATGTTGGAAGTTAGCTCTTGTATTAAACATAACAGCTAAAACTTACAACAGAATATGCACCGTTAGATGGATTTTAATCAGAACATGGACAGTTAGCTAACACATATTTCAAAAAAAGAAAGAATATGTAGTGTTTATATGGATTTTGAACCTGTACAGAAATAAGTTTTTCTTCTGGAGTCATGCATCTCTCCCCTACGTGGCGACGATTTCTGCAGCGGACGCAGAAGGTGAAGAGGCAATTGGAGCACTGGGCGCTGTCCTCATCTGCCAGGCAAGCTGTTTCACATCTTGGACAGTAAGCTACATCAGCCCTTGAGTCTAGAGTCTTCTGAAATACCAATCTTTCCCACCGTTCAAAACCTGCATCTCCAAGCAACTTCTTCAATAGTTTAGGAGGAATAGAACATCCACATTTGTCATCAGGGCACACCAATTTCAGGACTGATCCTTGACATGCAACTTTGAGTATGTCTCCATGCACCTCCAGCAATAGTAATGACGGCATGGAAGTTCTACGAAGTCGATGCCTGAGGGGAATCAAAAGAATTAAGATACAGATTAAACTTTTAAATATTCCAGACTCTAAGCATGATGGAACTTGGATTGTTAATGAGAATGTACCTCAGCAGCATGACACATGAACATGATTAATTGTGCTAATGTTGCAATTATAGAAACTGTGTAAAGAAGCTTATAAATATTAATTTTTTACAGGGAAAGTAAGCTTATCATTCAATAAGGGATTAGCTTCATAGGCATTTGGACTATATCTGGGTTCCTGCAGAACCTTTAACTTGTATTTCCTCATGATATATGTACACTAATAGAAAAGGGGGCAAAGGTCCAGACCGGGGCAGCCCATTAGTCCCGGTTCAGTCACGAACCGGGACTAATGTGAGCATTGGTCTCGGTTCGTGCGACTAAGGCATTAGTCCCGGTTCAGCCACGAACCGGGACTAATGTGAGCATTGGTCCCGGTTCGTGCGACTAAGGCATTAGTCCCGGTTCACCTGAGCCCTTTAGTCCCGGTTTGTGGATCGCTTTTTTTGTTTCGAAAAAATCAAAAGAAAATGATAAAAACTTCAAAAAAATAAAATCCTTCGAGAGGTAGTTATATTACTACATCTACTAGTTAGGAAAATTTAAAAACTTAAATTTAGACATGTTTTGCAAAAAATGTAGGGAAAATGTAAAACGGCTATAACTTTTGCATACGATGTCGGAAAAAAACATATAATATATCAAAATATTCAGAACGAAAATCCGCTTCCGATTTTGACAGCCTATGGCCTGTTTGCAAATTTTTAGAATCCTCAAATTCTAAAAGGAAAAAAGTTATGCTCAAATTTCAGTTTTTTTTGAATTTTTGTTAAATCCGGTCAAACTATGGTCAAACTACTTATTCAAGAAGTATTAGTGTTACTAAATAATTATTCAAGAATATTAGTGTTACTAAATAATTATTTCAGTTTTTTTGAATTTTGGTCAAATATGGTCAAACTGTGGTCAAACAATGGTCAAACTACTTATTCAAGAAATATTAGTGTTACTAAATAATTATTTCAGTTTTTTTGAATTTTGATCAAATCTGGTCAAACTATGGTCAAACTGTGGTCAAACTACTTATTTAAGAAATATTAGTGTTACTAAATAATTATTGTTTTTTAGAACAATAGTTTCAAACTCAAACAGTGAAATGTGTGACTTCATGATCAAGCTAAATTCCTGAGGGTTAATAGGATTGACATCTTACTATTGTTAGGAAAACAACAAGTGCAGACTTGGAAACGAGGGAGAATAGAACCTAAAAGTTAAGCGTGCTCAGGCTGGAGTAGTGAGAGGATGGGTGACCGTTCGGGAAGTTAGATGATGAGGGGTGATTAGAGATTAAAGATTAAAATAATTCAGAAATTTGAAATAAAAAAATTCAAAAATTTTTTTTCAAAAAAAAATCATAAAATTTCCTTTAGTACCGGTTGGTATTACCAACCGGGACTAAAGGTGGACCTCCAGGCAGCGGCCACGTGAAGGGCCTTTAGTACCAACCGGAACTATGTTTTGGCTTTAGTACCGACCCTTTAGTCCCGCTTCCAGAAACGGGACTAAAGACCTTTTTTCTAGTAGTAGTAGTAAAGGGGCCATGGCCCACATTGTTAGTTTCGCCTAGATATGGGGTGCAAAATAATTTTATATTTCTTATCAGGTTTAACTTGTCTACTAACTAGTTGAAAGAAGTTTGAACTAAAGCCAAAACATAGTTACTTTTTCTAATGATTGTTTGACTGCAGATATACGTTGATTTTATATAAAAGCAGTATGGTATGCAAAAAATAGATATACCCAGCAATATCCCAGAATGTAGAGTATCTGAATTCTAATAATCAGGCATTATACACCAGAACTAAAATTTCCAAAAACTATACCAAAATTTGGTTTGGATTGTGCATAAATCATGGTGCCCTGGCTCCATGGAGCACCAATTCAGTGTCCAATATATACTGTATCAGTAGTGTTCTCCCTTACTGTTTCAAAACAACAGATTTAAGTTATGATGGAGATGTAGTTGTGAAATGAGCAGCAGGGAGAGTATCCAAGCATCAAATGGAGCATCTGAATTACCTGGGTGCTCACTGAAACAAATTGTGTAGACATGGAGGCCACGACGAAATGTTTCAAGGCATTGCTCTTCATCATAGCTGATCAACTGTTGAACAACATCCTCTACAGACAGAATCTCTCCAGTAACACGAGCATCCACAGGAGCCATCGTACTATCAGACTTGTGTATGATTATCCCGCCATCAAAACCAAGATGAGAGAGCGTAGAACTCTCCAGCCACTGCACCCACTCAAAAATAACTTCCTGTCCAGACTGCTGTGCCCAAATTGAGTCAAGCATATGACAAAGGGTCGAGACCTTCACACTATCCAACCACTGTACACCGAGAGAGAGGTATGGAGGATGATGGCTCGGGTACGATGGAGGCATAAGGCATGTCAGTGATATTGGAGCCAAGTGCTCGACACTGAATTTGGACTGGTGCTTCTAGAACCATCTGTTCACGGATCCCATGTTGATATTGGTAGCAATGATTGGGTTGAAGTTTTTTATGGCAAGTTTAATGATACGAGGTGGCAACTTTGACCCTGTTTGGATACTCTAACTCAGTTAGAGGTTAGAGTTAAATTCTAACCATGAACTAACTCTAATCAAAGAGGTGTTTGGATGGCAGGGTTAGATGGAGCGCGGATACGGCGAGGCGCCTTCACGGGCAGTGTGAGAGGGAGGGAGGAAGAGGACGAGAAGCTTCGAGGAAGTGGGAAGGGATCTGCTGCGGGGAGAGCGAGAGAAAAAAATTAGTGGTCCTGAGAAGAACTAACCCAAATAAGCATCTCTTGGGTGGGTTAGTTTTTTTTGGTGGGTTAGATGCATCTAACCCAAACTAACCCCTAGTCCCGTTTGGATACTCTAACTCAGTTAGAGGTTAGAGTTAGATTTAACCATGAACCAACTCTGAACTAACTCTAACCAAAGAGGTGTTTGGATGGCAAAGTTAGATTGACAATAAATACCCTTTCTCAATCATTTGGCTACTTTGGACCCCTTTTCCTGCCGGATTTGGCGGAGCGAGTCCTGGCCGAGGCAGACGGGGACACGCCCGGCAAGGAGCTGCGCTGGCCTCTCGCGCAGCCCGCCGACCGAATCCGCCGTCCCTGTGCAAGGAGTCGCGCTAGCCGAGGCCGACGGGGACGGGCCGCGCAAGGAGCCGCGACTGCTTACCGGTGGGCGGACGGGCAGCGGGAAGACGAGGGGGTTGGAATGGGAGGATAGGGCGGGGTTGCTTACCGGCGGTAGATGGGGGCGCGGATACGGCGAGGCGCCTTCAGGGGCGATGCGAGAGGGAGGGAGGGAGAGGACGAGAAGCTTCGAGGAACTGGGGAGGGATCTACTGCGGGCAGAGCGAGAGAAAAAAATGTTTTTTAATGGTCCCAAGGAGAACTAACTCAAATAAGCACCTCTTGGGTGTGTTGGATTTTATAGGTGGGTCAGATGCATCTAACCCAAACTAACCCTCTTGTTTGAATATTTTTGGCTTAGTTGAGTCCAAACTAACTCTAACTCGTGAAACCAAACAAGGCCCATGTTTGGATATTTTTGGATTAGTTGAGTCCAAATAACCCAAACTAACTCTAACCCATGGATTCAAACAGGTTAGCATGGCAAGTTTCAGTTTTTTTTTTAATGACAAGTTTAGTTAGCTGTAAAAAAATGTCAACGTCAAAGTGCCTCGTGCCACGCATGGATTATCATTTGGGTTTTCTTTTTGGAACTTTTAAAGGATTTCAACTTTAAATTGAATTCATTTTTCAATGGAACACTTTTATTTTGCGGGAATCAATGCGACACATTGGTTCAAAGGAACGAGGCTACACAAAGCTCGACATTTTTTTCTTGCACTCGCGCGACCTAGTGATAACACTTTGTTAATGTTTTGCTTGCATTGCTCTCTTTCAGAAACTTTTTCCAAATAGTCATCTCCACCTCTAGGCTTATCATATTCGTACGCATCCCATAGTGTTCACACTTGAGTCAACCCAAGCATGTGTCTGTAACCAGCTTCTCCCCCCGACAACACTATCTGGATTGTGATCATGGTGCAGCGGGGATGGGACTGGGATTCAAACCAATTGATTTAGGGAATGCCTAGAACTCATCTAGCTGAGTTATAATATGATCTCATTCACCTGATGTAAGCTGATGTCACGTGATAGTTGTCTCAGCCCGCTTTTGTTTTCTTTTTTGAGACAAAGCCCGCTTTTGGTTGTTCCTCGTAACCAGGCTCCCGAAATCCAACGCGGTCTAGTGGTGGCGTCTATTGGGCTATCAAATTGATTTAATTCCCGCACAGGCCGTTTGGGCTTTTCGGTCTGTTCACAAGTCATTGGGTGTTAAAACAAGCCGGTCCATTGGCAGATGCAGCGCTGTATCACGTGGGTCATAAAAAAAAGGCCGGAAAAGCGCTTATATGGGATCTTGAACTCACGATCTAACAATGCTGAATGCATGCTGTAAGCCACCACAGCTAATGGGCGTTATTACACCATGAAACTTTCAAGAACTATCTATCATGAGAGATCGAACAGTTTTAGTACTTTTTCAAATATTTCTTGAAAAATTATATTTAAAAAATTTGAAAAAAATCTTTAGAAATTCCCAAACATTTTTTGCATTTATGAACAAAATTTGAAAACATGAACATTTTTGAATTTGTGAACAGATTTTGAACAAAACGGAAACATTATTTTAAGTTCCCCAACTATTTTGAATTTGTGAACAAAATAAAATAAAGTGAAATTTTTTAGAAAACAGGAAGATTTTTCAATTTCTGAACAAAATTTAAAAAAGCATGAGCATTTTTAAAATTCACGGACTTTTTTGAATTCATGAATAAAATTTCAAAATAGGAACATTTTTTGAAGTTTAGAACGTTTGTGTAAACACAAAAAATTGTTAAAATTTGCAAAGTATTTTTTGAAAATCATGAACGCTTTTTAAAAGAGAAAAAACTTTTAAAAAGAAAATGTAAAACGAAAGAAAACGAAAAAGAAAAGGGAGAGAACATGTAGTTGCGACCACCCTAAAAAGTTGCAACTACGACTACCCTAGATAAACTTGCAGTTGCGAGAGGCCTTCAAAAACTTGTAATAGTGACTATCCTAGAGAAACTTGCAGTTGCGACCGGCCTTCAAAAACATGCAATTGCGACTACCCTAGAGAAACTTGCAGTTGCGACTGGCCTTCAAAAACTTGCAATTGCGACTACCCTAGAGAAACTTGCAGTTGCGACCGGCCTTCAAAAACATGCAATTGCGACTACCCTAGAGAAACTTGCAGTTGCGACCAGCCTTAAAAAACATGCAATTGCAACTACTCTAGAAAAACTTGCAGTTGAGACCTGCCTTGAAAAGTTGCAATTGCGACTGCCCTAGAGAAACTCGCACTTGCGACTGGCCTTCAAAAGCATGCAATTGCGACTACTCTAGAGAAACTTGCAGTTGCGACCGACCTTGAAAACTTGCAATTGTGACTACCCTAGAGAAACTTGTAGGTGCGATCGGCCTTTGAAACACTTGCAATTGCGAGTACCCTAGAGAAACTTGCAGTTTGTGGCCGGCCTTTGAAAAACATGCAGTTGCAATCCCCTAAAAATCGACTACCCTATGGAAAACATGTAGTTCTAATCCCATTTAAAAATGAAAAGAAGACGAATGAACAACCACTGCCCGTCGATTTAGGTTTTCTTAAATAGAAAGCAAAAACCATCATGGGTCGTGAGCATCGTTAACAAACAATCAGAAAAAATTGAAGGACAGGTCACAAAACAACGAGCCGCGTGTAACGTTCATTGGACAACCTACATGAATCCCGACGCAAATCGATCTGACGACTGATGACGCAAAAAATGAAAAATAGCACAAATAAGAAATTCAAGACAAACATACAAAAAAAATAAAAAAAAATAAAGACTGAGTGGGCAAATGGAGGAAAAGCTCACGAGAAGTACATAAATGCTTGCCTTGACTCTCCCTGTTCTGCACAATACACCGGCGAAACGAGGCCAGGTACATCCATTCAAAACAGTCAAGTATAAAAGCACAACACACCCAGCACGCCCGCCCTGACAAACCGGCCCAAGACGTGCCGCACACTAAGAAAAACAGATAACAGGCCGCGCCCCACATCTTCTCGATAGCAGCACAAATGTCAGCGCGTTCTTACATCAGATGGACGTCAACGTGAATGAGACCACAGATAAATCTCTGCTAGCTGAGTTTCAGCAAAACCGATTGATTTATCCTCCTCATTAGGACATGGGGGAGATAGAGACCTTCCTCAAGAAACTTGTTTCCTTGCAACTATACCATTAGTCTAACTTGGGGAGAGATCGGAAGAAATCAAATGTTAGACTCATTTATGAATACATTGGGGGCAAAATTGGAAACCCTAGCCAGTATCTGTGTTTTCCTTAAGACCACTAGCTCTAACCGCCCTTGGTTTGTCTTTCCTAAACCTTTGTTTCATGTGCCAATTTGCAAGCGGATTTGATTGATTAGGAAATTCCGACTTCACCAAGCTGCTAGCCTTGGAACCAGTCCAGCCAAAGACAATGTTTGTTGTTCATATGTCAAGGGCTAAAAAGTACGTTGTGATGCCCGGATAGTTAAGCTACAGTAAACCTACGCTAATGATTCCACGCCACCTTTATTACTGTGGATAAACCTCGCGTTAGATCAAAACTACTCAAATTCAAACTTGAGTTTTTGTCAAACATAAAAAAAATCTTCAAACATTAAAACTAAAATGTTCGGAGTGTGATAAATAAAGCATAGGTAATTATGGTGAAGAAACCACAATTTTATAAAAGGTTTAAGTGCATTAAAATATTTAAAACAACAGCAAAACATTTAACTAACTACCCTTTTCAATTTGATAAAATATTAAACTATTTCTTTTATTGCCAAAAACTTATGAGGCAGTGGCATACTTATTAAAACTAAATTAGGAACCAGTGGTGTAGTTTATAGAACCAAATTCAAAAGGAAACTAAAATAAAAACAATAAAACAGAAATATAAAATAAAACAAAAATAAATAAATAAATAAAGCCCTCTTGTTTCCTCGGCCTTAGCCCACCCAGCCAGGCCGGCCCACTCAAACCCCCTCGTCCACTTCCCTGTTCACTGGGCGCACCCGACCATGCCCGCGGTCGCCACCGAACCGCCCCTCATCGGCAGCGCCGCGGGGGGATAAGGGCGCCACGCACCCCCCCCCCTCGACGCCTCGGGCTCTCCTTTCCCCACCTGCCTCCACTCACCGCTCTCCTCTTGCCTTCCTCAAGGTCCCGAGCATGGTCGTCACCGCCACCTCATCGTTCCCGTGGCCGTCGTCGTCCTCTCCGGCCGATCCTGCGCCAGGAGCACCGCCGACGACCTATGCTTCCTCCCCGACCACGGCCTTGAGCAGAAGACCACAACAGCGCCGGGATCGACCGGTTCCTCTTCGGTTGTCGCCGACGATCGTCACCAAATTCCCCATCGCTGCTGCTTCTAAACTTTCAACGGGCCTTCTTGTGCCTTCTCGGTGAGCGCCCGCGCTTTTCCCCTCTCTGCCTCGCTCTTTTCCATCGCTGCATCGCCCGCAACCAACGTTGCTGTTGCTCGTCGCCGTCGTTTGCTTCGCCACCGGCCATCACCGCTACGGACCACTCCGGCCGCCCCCACACACGCTGCAGCCGCCACTCGACGCAGCTGACTGTCCGTGTCCGAACGTCGCTGCCCGTTTGCCTACCCCTGTCCACCCCGCACCGCCTATGCACCGCCGCGCCACGCCCCGCCGCAACGCCTAGCTCGCCCCGCCATCACCTCCATCGCGACCCCCTGCTCGTCGCTATGCGCCCTCCCCGCAGCCGGTCGCCGCGCCGACTTCCCCGGGCCTGTGCCGCGGCGCCTCCCCTGGTCGCCCGCCCGACTCCCCTCGTCCCCGCCGCGTCGACCGTCCCTGCTCCCGCATGCTGCTCCTTCTGCTGCTGCCTCCCCACCGCGCCTCGCCGCTTCCCGCCGCGAGCGCGTGCCTCCCCTGGCTGCCGGCGAACCGCCGTGCCGGCCGCATCCGCCGCTACCTCCGGCGAGCCCTGCGCGCGCACACCGCCGCCCCGACCATGGTTCCTGCTGCGTGTTGGTCGGCCCCCTATTTTCGATTAGAGGGGATAGCCCCTTACCATTTACACTTAACCACCCCCACTAAGGTGCTACCGACCCCTGGGCCCCACCACTAAAAAGTTTAAAAATAACCTCTGTTAGTTAGTTGGCCCTATGACAGGTGGGCCCCTATCCAGTTTGACCAAGTCAAAATGCTGACTAGAATAGCCTAGTCACTAACAAGAGGGTCCCACTAGCCCTTTGACCAGTCAAAGTCTCCAGTTGACTGCTGACTGGGCAGTCAACTGGGACCCACCGCCAGCCTCTGTGCACTTTGTTGGGTACACTTATGTGTACCCGTAGCAATTTAACCTTTTATTTTCAAGTAAATAATAGTTCCAGAAAAAGTTTAAAACTTTGAAAATCATATAAAATAATCCGTAACTCGGATGAAAAAACTTTGTACATGAAAGTTGCTCAGAACAACGAGACGATTCCGTTACACAGCCCGTTTGTCCGCCACACATCCCTAGCATAGCGAACATGCAACTTTTCCCCTCCGGTTCACCTGTCCGAAAACACGAAACACCGGGGATACTTCCCCGGTTGTTTCCCCCCCTTCGCCTGTATCACCTCTTACCGCGTTAGGGCACACCTAACACCGCTGTTTGCTTAGTCATGCATCGTTATGCACCTGTTTGCATTGTATTCATATTTTCTTCCCCCTTCTTCCGCTAGACACCGAGACCGACGCCGCTGCTACCCAGTACGACTACGGAGTTGATGACCCCTCTTTCTTGCCAGAGCAACCAGGCAAGCCCCCCCCTTGATCACCAGATATCGCCTATTCTCTTCTATACTGCTTGCATTAGAGTAGTGTAGCATGTTACTATTTCCCGTTACCCTATCCTGATGCATAGCCTGTCCTTGCTGCTACTGTTGTTACCTTTACCTGCAATCCTAATGCTTAGTATAGGATGCTAGTTTATCATTAGTGGCCATACATTCTTGTCCGTCTGCCATGCTATACTACTGGGCCGTGATCACTTCGGGAGGTGATCACGGGCATATACTATATACTATACACTGTTACATTACCTGTGGTACTGTTCAGAGTTGGGGACTGAAGGGGCAGGTGGCTCCATCCCGATAGAGGTGGGCCTGGGTTCCCGACGGCCCCCGACTGATACTTTGTGGCGAAACGACAGGGCAGGTTGAGACCACCTAGGAGAGAGGTGGGCCTGGGCCTAGTCGGCGTTCGCGGATACTTAACACGTTTAACGAGATCTTGGTATTTGATCTGAGTCTGGCCACTGGCTTATACGCACTAACCATCTACGCGGGGACACTTATGGGCACTCGACGTCGTGGTATCAGCCGAAGCCTTCGTGACGTCAACGACTGAGCGGCGCGCGTCGGGTTGGACTGGAATGCCTACTCTTGTATAAGGGAGGCTAGGTCTGCTCACCGGCCGCGTACGTAACGTGCAGGTGTGTAATGGGCGATGGGCCCAGACCCCTGCGCCATAGGATTTAGACCGACGTGCTGACCTCTATATTGTGCCTAGGTAGGGCTGCGACGTGTTGATCTTCTGAGGCCGGGCATGACCCAGAAAAGTGTGTCCGGCCAAATGGGATCGAGCGTGTTGGGTTATGTGGTGCACCCCTGCAGGGAAGTTAATCTATTCAAATAGCCGTGATCTTCGGTAACAGGACGACTTGGAGTTGTACCTTGACCTTATGACAACTAGAACCGGATACTTAATAAAACACGCCCTTCCAAGTGCCAGATACAACCGGTGATCGCTCTCTCACAGGGCGACGAGGGGAGGATCATCGGTTAGGATTATGCTATGCAATGCTACTTGGTGAACTTACCATCTACTCTCTTCTCCTGCTGCAAGATGGAGGTGGCCAGAAGCGTAGTCTACGATAGGACTAGCTATTCCCCTCTTATTCCGGCATTCTGCAGTTCAGTCCACATATGATACCCTTAATCCATTTGATACCAATGCATACATATGTAGTGTAGCTCCTTGCTTGCGAGTACTTTGGATGAGTACTCACGGTTGCTTTGCTCCCTCTTTTCTCCCTTTCTATACCCGATTGCTGCGACCAGACGTTGGAGCCCAGGAGCCAGACGCCACCATCGACAACGACTACTACTACTCGGGAGGTGTCTACTACTACGTGCAGCCCGCTGACGGCGACCAGGAGTAGTTTAGGAGGATCCCAAGCAAGAGGCCTGCCCCTCTTTCGATCTGTATCCCAGTTTGTGCTAGCCTTCTTAAGGCAAACTTGTTTAACTTATGTCTGTACTCAGATATTGTTGCTTCCGCTGACTCGTCTATGATTGAGCTCTTGTATTCGAGCCTTCGAAGCCCCTGGCTTATAATATGATGCTTGTATGACTTATTTTATTTGTAGAGTTGTGTTGTGATATCTTCCCGTGTCCCTGATCTTGATCGTACACGTTTGCGTGTATGATTAGTGTACGATTGAATCGGGGGCATCACAAGTTGGTATCAGAGCCGACTGCCTGTAGGAATCCCCTTCCACACTCCTTGGCCGAAGTCGAGTCTAGACATTACAAAACTTTTTACTAACATGGCTGTGTGTCTTACGGGCCCACGTCGCCATTTGGGTGGTATTAGGATCTTTTACTCCTCGTCTATACTCTGGGACTCTGATCTCTCTTCTATTCGGGTTAAATGAGTTTGCTAACTCTAACTCTAGGTTCTCGTAAATACTTTCTCCCGAAGAGCCCCTTCATTCCAGATGATGGTCTACTTCACCAGAAGATTCCAAAGATACTCTCCATTATTATCTCGAGACCTTGTGCCCCCCACTTTTGCTATTCCTGACCACCGATAAATCCTTATGGATAATTGCTTACGCTTGTTGTTCTTACCTTTGTTCCTAGTTGCCCCTGTTATTACTTGATACCCTGAAAATTGCTTCGATAATTCGAGAAACCTTTGTGCCCACCACTTTGCAGCTCTTTGCCGCAGACATACCCTTACGGATAATTTCTTTCACTTATCGAGTATCCGCTCATCCCCAGTTGATTCATGTATTTCACAAAAGTCTTCGAAATACCATTTGATCCTCGAAAATCCTCAACAGCCTATTGCTCTTGAAATTCTTGCCTGCTTGCATTATGATTAACCTCATAAGTCTGGTAATCTTATTGGCATCATTATTCATTATCAGTTTGAGTCTGTTGAATCAATATGTTACGAATGCTCGCATTCCTTAATCAGATCCTTCGTTTCGTCCTTTCGGCTCAGACGTCATTTTAAACATGAGCTGGATCTCGACCAATCAAATTGCCATCGATTGTACCTCTAAGGCTATTCAACTTATCCAGCCCTAATCAGAGCATTGCTTCTGATCCCTTGTCTTGGAATTCATAATTCCTTTGCATTTGAGCTTTGAGTTAGTCAGTTGTTTCTATAATCTGATCCCCTTGCATTCTTTCTTCCTCTAGTTGAGTACCGATACTCACATCAGATCCCTTATGGACCACCAGATCCTTTGTTGGATTTTTCCTGACACCATCCTTCATATTCATTGAACTTGTGAGCCTTTCATCGGATACATAATGCCTTTGGTAAATTGTATCCCTTGCTTTTGTCAACCATGCTCTGCTCCCGAGCTTGAGTTATTCGCTCCTGAAGTTGGTGGTATGTGTTCATAAGATGCCCCGATGGGTTAAACCTATGCCTTCCTTACTCTGTGTGAACCCGAAAGATTTCACGGGTCATAATTATCTAGTATTGCACCAGGTAAAACTTTCGACAACTAATGTCATTTTCGAAAAGCGAGAGGTGAATGGAAGGTTATACATTGAAGGAGTGGGAATCGACCTTGAACTTTGTGTTCATGCCCATGGACACGATGTATATCCTATCATGGAAGCTTCTTGTAATAATAACTATTCCCTTAATATAATTTGGTATCTGTATATTGAGCCTTTGCAATCGTGGTTCCGACCATGATTGTTCTCCTTTGATTCCATTTCTCAGACAAGATGAAGTACTTGTCTTCTGCAGATCATTTAACGTGTCCACCCTCTACTCTGCCCTACCATCGAGTATTACACTCTGGTATCTCAAGAATATCATGTAACTGCATAACTTCTTATGGGTTCTTCATCAACTGTTATTTCCCATCGATTCCAATTTTCCTGGGTTTTGGGTTGCCGTCAACCGAGAACACCGAATTTTGAATCGAGTTTGCACTCTGATTCGATAACTCTAAGTAATTTTTGTTGCTTACAAGTTTAATAATCCTTCAAGTCATCCCAAGCCTTATCGGCTATATCATTATCGTACTAAATTTTAACTGTGCTACCTGGTCCTTCTTCCTAGAGCACAATTTTTGACGATGAGCTAAGCTTATGTCGATCTTCCTCATCATGCCATTTCGCCTTGAACAACGAACTTGGTTTGGAGTTTGTGTCATACCCTTGGTTACAATAACCTTTCGCTTCACCATTCATTTGACTCGATATCATCACCGATCGATTACGTCTTGAAATCTCTCGACAAATGTGTCGGATCACCTTCAACACTTTGACTTCTTTTGAGATGTCAACTGTGTTCATGTTGAGAAATACCCTCCTTGCCCTCGATGATTTTTTTTATCGTCGACAACACCCTGAACTTCTTTTCATCGTGAGCTTGTCCATGTTATGGATGCAACTTGCTATCCTATTTGCATTATATTCTACCTTGAAGTATTATTGTCCTTTATGCCGAGTATGTTGTGAGGATTGCTTCACCTCTTTGAAAATTCTTGGCATAGTGATACTTCTCACCGTCACCATTCTTTCTTGGTCCCCGTGTTGATTCTAACCGGGGTACCATCTAACAAGCGGTGCTGCTTGGATTTTGTACTTTTGGCAACCCTATTGCTTTGAATGTTAACGATCGACAATTCGTTCTTAGGCTGTTGATTATTGAATCGTCACTCTAACATTGATCTTGCTGCCTAAGGTCGTATTTCGGTCACACCTTTCAACTAATGATTAATGGTGTATGTTTTCCTTGGGCATACAACATTATATCATTTGAATTTTCAAATGTCATCTCCTTGTGCACATAATTGTGGAAATCCATCCGTGTGGAATTCTCGATGAATCGTCGTTGAGTCCATCAACCACCTCCTCATCCTCTTCTTGGTTTTAATGATGGACTCTTGTTTCGAACTTGCTTCCATAGTTCATTTCCCGAGGATCTTATAATGTCATCTCGTCAATTTGTGTCGCACCTTTTTCTGCTCAGGCATCCAGAGTCTAAGGTATCCTGACACCAATCAGATCTGAATCTCGGTCAGATATGATGTTCGGAATATATTTTCAAGAGTTATAACATTGGTCTTTATATGACTCGGTAAGGTGATGTCATGCCTAGCACGCCTGACCGGAGGGCCTATTGTTATAATTTTCCTTTTAGCAAGGCTATCCATTCTTCCATGAGGAAATTGTAAGACTTATTCTACAAGTTTTTCCTGATGGATCCTTCCTGTATCCAAAGTCTGACCTTTGCTTAAAGACCATGTCAACACTATCTCGAAGCATGTATGTGGTACTCCGACTTTCAATAAGAACATTTGAAGCACAATGCTAAAATTTCTTTATTAATTACCCCAAACACCATTGTATGGGTAATGTCATGATACTCTCTCCCTTTTCCAAAAGGGTTTTCTATGTTGTATCCTGTCATAGATATCATGCTCTGCTTGTCCTTGGGAAGGATATACCACTGAATGTGTTTAAACACATTTTTCCTTTCCATTGTTCTGTTTAACCCGATGATCACGTTTTCCTTTCCATTGGTTTGTTTGACCTTTCTGGTGATCATTATGACCTAAGCAGTATTAATTCCCTGCTTATGTTAACACCTGTGTGTACAATTCTGTCAATAAGACCCTGTTGCTTTTGTTGATGACATTCTGGTAACCACCAATGGACGAGAACCTTGCCTATTGGTCCGCCTCGTTCAAAGAGCAGGAAAATGGTTCTCTTCATCCCCTACCCTTGGTACCGACGCTGTTGCCGACATAACCGACAGGTTATGGTCTGACCTGCATGGTTATCATAACCGTGCAAGATGACACCACTCTTTCTGTCTTTAACCCACATGGTGGGCCCATAACCCACAAGTTCCACAGGATCGAAACCTGACTCTCCTGTACACCCTGTTGCCAAAAAAATTCCTCACGCTTGACTTGATATGTAATTCGCGAGCCACCTTCCTAGAGATCTACTCTGGTATCAGGCGCAATACTTATTCTCGTGCCCTGAAACCCTTTCACCTTCTAATTGGGCATCGAACGATTGCCTATCCGCTTGATACTTCTTACTATACCTTCTTGCTTGGCTCTCAATGTGTTTCATTTGACCAACTCAAGAGATACCCATGTGTTCATTCATGGGATAACCCCCGATAGTTAACCCTTATAGCATTCTATCATTGTTGAACTGTCCCTTACCTATTCGTAAGTACGAGACAGACCCCGAAAATAGGATGCGACTTCGTCAAGATGACCTGAAGTAGAGAAATGAAGACATCAACGACAGGGATCAACTTCTTCGCGAAGAGCAAGCCAGGATGAGAAGACCCGCTAGATTCATAACCAAAACCTTTCCCCCTTTCACTACCTCTTAAATCTTGGGACGAGATTTCTTGTAGTGGAGGAGAATTGTGACGCCCGGATAGTTAAGCTACAGTAAACCTACGCTAATGATGCCACGCCACCTTTATTACTGTGGATAAACCTCGCGTTAGATCAAAACTACTCAAATTCAAACTTGAGTTTTTGTCAAACATAAAAAAAATCTTCAAACATTAAAACTAAAATGTTCGGAGTGTGACAAATAAAGCATAGGTAATTATGGTGAAGAAACCACAATTTTATAAAAGGTTTAAGTGCACTAAAATATTTAAAACAGCAGCAAAACATTTAACTGATTACCCTTTTCAATTTGATAAAATATTAAACTATTTGTTTTACTTATGGGGCAGTGGCATACTTATTAAAACTAAACTAGGAACCAGTGGTGTAGTTTATAGAACCAAATTCAAAAGGAAACTAAAATAAAAAACAGTAAAACAAAAATATAAAATAAAAAAAAGAAAGCCCTCTTGTTTCCTCGGCCTTAGCCCACCCAGCCAGGCCGGCCCACTCAAACCCCCTCGTACACTTCCCTGTTCACCGGGCGCACCCGATCGTGCCCGCGGTCGCCACCGAACCGCCCCTCACCGGCCGCGCCGCGGGGGGATAAGGGCGCCACACACCCCCCCCTCGACGCCTCGGGCTCTCCTTTCCCCACCTGCCTCCACTCACCGCTCTCCTCTCGCCTTCCTCAAGGTCCTAAGCATGGTAGTCACCGCCGCCTCATCGTCCCCGTGGCCGTCGTCGTCCTCTCCGGCCGATCCCGCGCCAGGAGCACCGCCGACGACCTATGCTTCCTCCCCGACCACGGCCTCGAGCAGAAGACCACCACAGCGCCAGGATCGACCGGTTCCTCTTCGGTTGTCGCCGACGATCGTCGCCAAATTCCCCATCGCTGCTGCTTCTAAACTTTCGATGGGCCTTCTTGTGCCTTCGCAGTGAGCGCCCGCGCTTTTCCCCTCTCTGCCTCGCTCTTTTCCATCGCTGCATCGGCCGCAACCAACGTTGCTATTGCTCGTCGCCGTCGTTTGCTTCGCCACCGGCCATCACCGCTACGGACCACTCCGGCCGCCCCCACACACGCTGCAGCCGCCACTCGACGCACCTGACTGTCCGTGTCCGAACTTCGCTGCCCGTTTGCCTACCCTGTCCACCCCGCACCGCCTATGCACCGTCGCGCCACGCCCGCTGCAGCGCCCAGCTCGCCCCGCCGTCGCCTCCATCGCGACCCCCTGCTCGTCACTATGCGCCCTCCCCGCAACCGGCCACCGCGCCGACTTCCCCGGGCCTGTGCCGCGGCGCCTCCCCTGGTCGCCCGCCCGACTCCCCTCGTCCCCGCCGCGTCGACCGCCCCTGCTCCCGCATGCTGCTCCTTCTGCTGCTGCCTCCCCACCGCGCCTCCCCGCTTCCCGCCGGGAGCGCGTGCCTCCCCTGGCTGCCGGGGAACTGCCGTGCCGGCCGCATCCACCGCTACCTCCGGCGAGCCCTGCCCGCGCACACCGCCGCCCCGACCATGGTTCCTGCTGCGTGTTGGTCGGCCCCCTATTTTCGATTAGAGGGGATAGCCCCTTACCATTTACACTTAACCACCCCCACTAAGGTGCTACTGACCCCTGGGCCCCACCACTAAAAAGTTAAAAAATAACCTCTATTAGTTAGTTGGCCCTATGACAGGTGGGCCCCCTATCCAGTTTGACCAAGTCAAAATGCTGACTAGAATAGCCTAATCACTAACAGGAGGGTCCCACTAGCCCTTTGACCAGTCAAAGTCTCCAGTTGACTGCTGACTGGGCAGTCAACTGGGACCCACCGCCAGCCTCTGTGCACTTTGCTGGGTACACTTATGTGTACCCGTAGCAATTTAACCTTTTATTTTCAAGTAAATAATAGTTCCAGAAAAAGTTTAAAACTTTGAAAATCATATAAAATAATCCGTAACTCGGATGAAAAAACTTTGTACATGAAAGTTGCTCAGAACGACGAGACGATTCCGTTACGCAGCCCGTTTGTCCGCCACACATCCCTAGCATAGCGAACATGCAACTTTTCCCCTCTGGTTCACCTGTCCGAAAACACGAAACACCGGGGATACTTCCCCGGATGTTTCCCCCCCTTCGCCTGTATTACCTCTTACCGCGTTAGGGCACACCTAACACCGCTGTTTGCTTAGTCATGCATCGTTATGCACTTGTTTGCATTGTATTCATATTTTCTTCCCCCCTTCTTCCGCTAGACACCAAGACCGACGCCGCTGCTACCCAGTACGACTACGGAGTTGACGACCCCTCTCTCTTGCCAGAGCAACCAGGCAAGCCCCCCCCCCTTGATCACCAGATATCGCCTATTCTCTTCTATACTGCTTGCATTAGAGTAGTGTAGCATGTTACTACTTTCCGTTACCCTATCCTGATGCATAGCCTGTCCTTGCTGCTACTGTTGTTACCTTTACCTGCAATCCTAATGCTTAGTATAGGATGCTAGTTTATCATCAGTGGCCATACATTCTTGTCCGTCTGCCATGCTATACTACTGGGCCGTGATCACTTCGGGAGGTGATCACGGGCATATACTATATACTATACATTGGTACATTACCTGTGGTACTGTTCGGAGTTGGGGGCTGAAGGGGCAAGTGGCTCCATCCCGGTAGAGGTGGGCCTGGGTTCCCGTCGGCCCCCGACTGATACTTTGTGGCGAAACGACGGGGCAGTTTGAGACCACCTAGAAGAGAGGTGGGCCTGGGCCTGGTCGGCGTTCGCGGATACTTAACACATTTAACGAGATCTTGGTATTTGATCTGAGTCTGGTCACTGGCTTATACGCACTAACCATCTACTCGGGGACAATTATGGGCACTCGACGTCGTGGTATCAGCCGAAGCCTTCGTGACGTCAGCGACTGAGCGGCGCACGCCGGGTTGGACTGGAACGCTTACTCTTGTATAAGGGAGGCTAGGTCTGCTCACCGGCCGCGTACGCAACGTGCAGGTGTGCAATGGGCGATGGGCCCAGACCCCTGCGCCATAGGATTTAGACTGGCGTGCTGACCTCTCTATTGTGCCTAGGTAGGGCTGCGACGTGTTGATCTTCCGAGGCCGGACATGACCCAGAAAAGTGTGTCCGGCCAAATGGGATCGAGCGTGTTGGGTTATGTGGTGCACCCCTGCAGGGAAGTTAATCTATTCGAATAGCCGTGATCTTCGGTAACAGGACGACTTGGAGTTGTACCTTGACCTTATGACAACTAGAACCGGATACTTAATAAAACACACCCTTCCAAGTGCCAGATACAACCGGTGACCACTCTCTCACATGGCAACGAGGGGAGGATCATCGGTTAGGATTATGCTATGCAATGCTACTTGGTGAACTTACCATCTACTCTCTTCTCCTGCTGCAAGATGGAGGTGGCCAGAAGCGTAGTCTACAATAGGACTAGCTATTCCCCTCTTATTCCGGCATTCTGCAGTTCAGTCCACATATGATACCCTTAATCCATTTGATACCAATGCATACATATGTAGTGTAGCTCCTTGCTTGCGAGTACTTTGGATGAGTACTCACGGTTGCTTTGCTCCCTCGTTTCCCCCTTTCTATACCCGATTGCTGCGACCAGACGTTGGAGCCCAGGAGCCAGACGCCACCGTCGACGACTACTACTCGGGAGGTGTCTACTACTACGTGTAGCCCGCTGACGGTGACCATGAGTCGTTTAGGAGGATCACAGGCAGGAGGCCTGCGCCTCTTTCGATCTGTATCCCAGTTTGTGCTAGCCTTCTTAAGGCAAACTTGTTTAACTTATGTCTGTACTCAGATATTGTTGTTTCCGCTGACTCGTCTATGATCGAGCTCTTGTATTCGAGCCTTCGAGGCCCCTGGCTTGTAATATGATGCGTGTATGACTTATTTTATTTATAGAGTTGTATTGTGTTTTGATCGTATACGTTTGCGTGTATGATTAGTGTATGATTAAATCGGGGGCGTCACATACGTAAACAAAGGAGTGAAACGTCTAAATTACAGAGGGAGTAACTTATTGAGTAATTCTATTGCCTCAACTAACTTCCTCATTGAAAGAGCCAACTCAATCTCGTTTATCCTACTTTCATTTCTATCCATAGAGATTAGCTCCGGGTGTAGGTAGGGGCCAATTTTAAAATTGATGAAATTTGTAATTTCTAGGGATGAAATGTCTATTTCTTTTCCTATGCGATATATTGAGAAGCTTTTCCCCCCTTGGTAACTTGTAAGTGGTCCTTCAAGTTTCAATACATCTATCTTGTGTTTGTAGGATTCTTTTATGGAATTATTCCAAATAATGTTTATGGCCCTCTCTTCCTGTCTACATCAGCCCTAAGGTTTATGGTCTCCTAACACCACATTATTTCGCTACAAATTCATTAAACCCCGTTCTTTTGTAACCAAAAAATATGTGTAAATTTATGCAAATTTAACTCTCGGTTTAGTGCATTTATACTTGTTGCAATTCCTATCATTCTATTGCAAAAATGGACCAATGCGGTAAAGTCTGGCTTCGATGATCTTGTAATCATTATAAGCGACAGATTTTTAAGGAGTCTATTGGAGATGCTCTGATCCTCGTACAACTGTGAGATACATGTCAGGTTCTGTATACTAGATTACTAGAAAGGCCTTTGCCCCAATTTATATATAAAGTAGCAACCACCATACAAACACCCGCATATATCACATCACCACAACACACCCAAGCCAAGATGAGTTGAAGAACAACAGCACCACCCCATACAACTCAAAGCAAATGACAAGTGGATAAATTGAGCATCGCTTGGAGTCAATGGAGCTCCCAACCTTGAACGACCAACACCGAAGAGGCGAAGCTAAACAACGATGGACCATGGACTCCAAGGTGGCTCCTTTAGGACGGACACAATACCGAAGCACCACCATCGCTAGACCCAAAGGATCAGGTTTTCGCCCGAAGCATCAGAAGGACAAAGGGCCACCGCAATGGTGTTGAAGAAGGAAATGACGCCCATGGACGACATCGCCGCTATTAGCTTGGCTAAATCGAGACAAGGTTTTCGAATCGGGGTACGGTCAGTCACAAGAACACCAGCCGCATCACCACCCTAGAATCCCGAACACTAACCACCACGTCGACCGCGCGGCCATGGTAGCCTGCCAGCACCTGAGCCATAAGCTCCGCCCATGAGCACTCCCAATCCCCAGGTCCACCCTACTGCATCCAGACACCCTAGTAACCATCCAAGGGACATGCTTTGCGCCTACCAGTAGATACTTGCTACTGATGGAGCTGCCAGCGATCGACCTGCCACGATCAACGCCCAATCAGGACCTAGGAAGCGCCAGGCCGGGGAAAAGGGGAAGGAGAAGGAGAAGAGCATGTCCCGACCGGCATCCCCTACACCTGCAATGAGTGGCCAGATCACCACCTCACCCCTTGACAACCTCCCCACACTCCACTCCTTGACACCCCACCATGGCTTCTTGGCTAGAAAATCCATTTGAGGCAGCACCAGCTACCCACCCACCGTCACGGGGCACCAGATCTGCTGCAAGTTGTCACCCAAAACGTCCTCCAGAAGTTCTAAGAGCAACTTCAACGGGCCGACCCAAACAAAGGACATTTTTGTTCGTTTTTTGTCCGTTTGGGTCGGTCGCCCGCCCGCCGTCCGCCCTTTTTTAGTTTTAGGTCGGTAGTGCGCCCAACGGGCCGACCCATTTCATGACCGCGCGCGTTTAACGTCATGTCGTCGCCCTGGTTTTGGCGCTCCAGCGCGCGGGGGGAAAGCGGCCTAGCGCGCGCTGGTTTTGGCGCTCCAGCGCACGGGGGAAAGCGGCCTAGCGTGCGCTGGTTTTGGCGCTCCAGCGCGCGGGAAAGGTTCGCGCGCACGCCGTGGCCGGCGCTCACTATAAAGAAGGCGCTCCCTCCACACTCTGTCGGCCGCCCACTCTCGCCGCCTCTGCGCCACCATGTCGATCCGCCGCCTGAGCACTTCGGATTTTCGCGGAGTCCGCGAGCGCCGCTCCGGCGCCTTCTCCGCCGAGATCTGGTTTCGCGAGAAATGTCTTGTCCTCGGCACCTTCGACACCGCAGAGGAGGCGGCCCGCGCACACGACGCGGCGGCGTGGCGTCTCCTGAGGCCTCGTTGGGATATGAACTTTCCCAACATGTCGAGCCAGCGGGCGCAGGATCTGGCGCCTCTCCTGCGGCTTTTCACCGACAAGGATCGTCGTGTCCACCGGAGGCGGCAGCGTCGCCTCGCCATCGTAGAGAAGGACGTGGAAGCCTTGGTGGTGTGGCGCGGAGGCTTCCCGCAGGACATCGTCGACGAGCGCCAGTTCTACAAGCAATTGAGATCGGAAAGGGACGCGAGGAGGAGGGAGCGAGCCGCCTATCGAGAGGACAAGCATCCGGAAGCAGGCAGCTCAATTGAAACTGAAGTTACGAGAAGCGGCGGGTTGGGACTTTGAAGACGAGGCGTATGTTGACGCCTACATTCAGACATCGGAGGAGGACATTACCGAGTCGGAGTCAGAAATCGACGAGTAGTGGTCTTTTCTTTTTATGTGTGTACGCTAGAATTATCCAAGTATCCATTTTTATCTGAAAAAATGACCGGCGGCGTCAGCGACGTAGCAGGCGGGCGAGTGTGTGAATCCAATATGCCACCGACCAGCAGGCCTGGTAAGAAAAAAGGACGAGCGCGCATGCGTTCGTCTTGTGTCCGCGTCGATGCAAATCAGGCTCAAAAATGGACCGGAAATGAGTCGACAAGCGGATGAAAGCGGACGCGCATCCATTTAGGTCGACGTGTTGGGCCGAATTTTTTTTCACGCCGATCAAAAAGACAGCCGCAGATGAAATGGGTTGGAAGTTGCTCTAACAACCTGGCCCGCACCACCACCGCGACGCCCCTACTCCCACGTCGCACATTTGCCGCCAGGCACATCCCCAGACCAAGCTGCGGTAACCTTCTCTACCCGCCGAGCAGATAGAGACGAGGCTGATGCTGCCACCCTCGCCACGCACTGCCATGGTTAAAAAATTCAATGAAATTTCACTTTTTCCAATAAGCTCCGAAATACTTTTAACCCTGAAATTTCGAAGCAGATTCGAACCGATTTCAAAATAAATTTAAAATATGTTAGAATTAATTAAAATTGAGTGAAATTTCAAATCTCAAATCTGAAATGATTTCCGAAATATGCAAAATTTCACCTATTTCAGTGGTGTCCAAAGTTATTTTGTTTCTACCATTAAAATTATTGCACATCTAAGTAACTTAATTAAGCATAAAAAGGAAAAGAAAAAGAAAAAGAAATACCCACACGAATATTCATGCGAGATAATTAAGATAGGACTTAAATGTACAATACTTATGGCATATCATGTTTTTTTTGAGGGGTTAAACCAAGCTTTATTACTCAAATTCCACATGAAGTGGGATACAAAAAGGATCATGGGGGGCATCAAGCCACATGTGGCGACCCTGATCTAGAGAATGAGCAAACTTGGCTAACCTATCGGCATCGCTATTCGTAGCTCTACCTTCAAAACTAAGCAAGCAATTAAATGCTAACATCGATTGTTTTATTTCAGAAATAATGGACCCATAAACACCTCGGCTTCCTTTCGGGATATCAGCTACCACTTGCTTGAAGTTCGAAGCAATCACAAAGTTCTGGATCAACAAATCTTGGGCAAGAGAAAGGCCTTCCCGACACGCTATCGCCTCCAATGTTGGAACATCTGTTATTCCATGCACAACAAGGGCTGAGCTTCCAATAAAATCTCCATTGGAGTCCCTACATACTGCCGCAGCCGCACCTCGGTTGCGAGTTTTTGAAACTGCCGCATCAATGTGTATCTTTGCAAAGCCGCCTGGTGGCGCTTTTGGCTTGGGTGGACCTCTTCTAATCGCTGTAGGCTTCTTCTCTGGTTTCTTTGGGAGTAGCTCAAGGTCTGCCAGGAAGCGATTTATAAATTGATGTGTCGATGCGGGGTTTTGGTAGACTTCCTCATGGATTGCCTTGCGTCGAACCCACCATATTGCCCATAAGGTGACTGCTAGGCGGACAAAGGAATCATGTGATAATGTGTCAATCATTGAAAACATCCATTGTTTTGCACTTGGTTCCGTGGTTTCACATAAGTGTTCAGCCAGCTCGCCATCCACTAACGCCCATATACATCTGGCCATAGAACACTCGAGCAGTGAGTGTCTCCAGGAATCCTCGACACCGCATAGACCGCATGCACTTGAGGTCGCCATATTTCTGTGAGCTCGAATATCCTCCATTGGGATGGAGTGTTTTGCCAGCCTCCAAAGGAACATGCGAATTTTCCCTGGGACTGGAGTTTTCCATAGAAGCTTCCATGATTCTCCATCACGATCATTGCTTGAGGATCCAGCTCCCCCATCTAGCCATGCTTCCCTTCTGAATTTCTTGTCCACCATCGTCCTGTAGGCTGATCTGACGGAAAAACAGCCATTTTTCTCAAAATTCCAGGACCATGTATCAGGCACGTTCGACGTACAAAGTGGTATGCTTAATATGGTTGGGATGTCAATCGGGAGACACGCCTCTTGTAGTCTCTCTACGTTCCAAACTGCAGAAGTATGATCCATTAATTCTGACACTGTCGTAGGCGGATTTCGTTGGCGGCTCCCGTACAGTCTCATCATCTCCCCTCGTGGTAGCCAGTTACCCTCCCAGATATTGGTAGTCTCCCCATTGCCAATTCTTCTGATTAGGCCCCGTTTGAGTATATCTCGCCCTTCTATTACAGCCCGCCAAATTTGGCTAGGATGGCTGCTAAGCTCTGCCTCTAGGATGGAGCCATTCGGGAAGTATATACTTTTTAGAATTCTTGCACTCAACGATTCTGGGAATTGAAGGATTCTCCATGCTTGCTTAGCCAAAAGTGCTAAGTTGAAGAGCTCAAAGTCTTTAAAACCCAGTCCTCCCATACTTTTTGGCTGGGTCATTGATTCCCAAGAAACCCAACTAGGTTTGCGGTGTCCTTCTTTACTCCCCCACCAAAATTTCCTAATCAACATATTCAAGTGCTCGCATAAGCCCCTTGGGAGCTTGAAACAGGACATAGAGAAGACTGGGACTGCTTGAGCCACGGATTTAACCAATACCTCTTTCCCTGCCGAGGATAATGATTTTTCAATCCATCCCTGAACCCTGCTCCATAAGTAATCTTTCAAATATTTGAAAGCCCCATTTTTGGAAGTCCCCACCTCCGTGGGCATCCCGAGGTATTTGGCGCTCAGTGCCTCATTTTGAACTTGTAACACCACCTTTATTGCTTCTCTTACACTGTCGGGAGTACCTTTACTAAAGTGTATTGACGACTTATCATGATTTATGCGTTGACCCGAAGCTTGGCAATAAATGTTCAACAACTGGTTTACCTCGTTTGCTCCATTTGTATTAGCCTTGAAAAACAGCAGGCTGTCATCTGCGAATAGTAAATGGTTAACCGATGGAGCTGTGGCAGCCACCTGTATCCCATTCAAGTTGGATGACTCGTCAAAGATTTTAAAAGGCACGAAAGGCCCTCTGCTGCTATCAAGAATAAATATGGAGAAATTGGGTCTCCCTGTCGTATTCCACATGAAGGTTGAAACTCATTCAACTTCTTACCGTTAAACAGAACCGAAAACTTAACTGTCCTTACCAGGCTCATAACAATCTCAACCCATCTGTCTGTGAATCCCAGCTTCAACATGATTGCCTGAAGATAATCCCATTCAACCTTATCATAAGCTTTCATCATGTCCAGTTTGAGTGCACAATATCTATTTCTCTTTGCTTTATTTCTCTTCATAAAATGAAGACACTCGTATGCAGTTATTATGTTGTCCGTGATAAGTCTGCCTGGAACAAAAGCTGACTGCTCCTCTGAGATGATATCAGGTAAAACAACCTTCAACCTGTTGGAAATAACCTTGGACGCAATTTTGTATAATACATTACATAGGGATATAGGTCTGAACTGCGACAGCAATGTGGGGTTTTTTACCTTCGGAATGAGTACCAACAGTGTCTCATTTATGCATTCCGCTGACTCAGTGCCATTGATGATTCGCAACACTGCTGCAGTAACATCAGCTCCGCACACGTCCCAATGACGTTGGTAAAAGTGGGCTGGGTACCCATCCGGTCTGGGAGCTTTTGTCGGGAACATTTGGAACAATGCTGACTTGACCTCTTTTTGCGTGTATGGAGCGTTTAGGAACTCATTCATTGCCGGTGTTACCTTGGAAGAGACAATTTGAAGTACACGTCCCATGTCATGGACTCCCCCAGATGTGTAAAGGTTACTGTAGAAGTCTGTCGCCAGCTCCTCCATTTCACCTTCATTATCAATCATCCTTCCATCGGGCAGCTGCAACGATTTTATTTGGTTTTTCCGGCGGCGGCGGCTGGCTCTTAAATGGAAAAAATATGTGTTCTTGTCGCCGTGCGCGAGCCACTCCACGTGCGCCCTCTGACGCCAGAGGATCTCCTCTCGATGGAACAGCTCAACTAACTGATTTGCTGCCTTGGTTTCCTCGCGAGATGGTGCAGTTCTTCCTAGGATCGCCCGCAGCACCTGAAGCTCGTTTTTTAATCTAGCAACGAAACACCTGGTGTCTTTTCCCACCCCGCCTGCACTATTGACGATAGCGACTGGTCTCTTTCCCAGCAAACTTCATATTTAAATGTCCTCTTGGGCCTCCTGCATGCATGCATCCCGTGTAGGCTGAGTAGTAGTGGTACGTGATCTGAACTCGCCCGCTGTCTTGTGTTCAAGCACTGCGTCTGGATAGGCTAGCGTCCACGCTAGATTTGCAACACATCTATCCAGTCTCACTCTTGTGAACGTACCCCCGGCTACTTTCCTCTCGAAAGTCCACTCCGATCCTGAATACCCGATATCCGAGAGTCCACATGTATCAAGAGCATCCCGAAACCCATCTATTTGAGCCTGGCTTCGGTTGCCTACACCATCGTGTTCGTGTGCATGCAAGACCTCATTAAAGTCACCTATCACCATCCAAGGGTCGTTCCCGGTTCCTGCAATACCCCGAAGCATATCCCATGTTTTGTATCTTTGTGGAACTTGAGCTTCGCCATAGACAAAGGTTATACGAGCTTTTGTTTGTGTCAACTCGTCCACAATCACATCAATATGATACTCTGAATAACCGATAATCTTGAGCTTTATTTTCTCATTCCAGAAAATTCCTAATCCACCACTTCTACCAGAGCTTCCTACAGCAAATCTTTTATTGAAACCTAAATTGCCAACTAAATTCTCAACACGAGTACCCTCTATTTGGGTTTCTAGAATACACACGATAGAGGGGGCATGTTGCCTCATGAGGTCACGAAGCTCACGAACTGTCGCGGGTTTGCCAGCCCCGCGGCAGTTCCAACAGAGTAGACTCATTGCGCATGGCGAGACTCCCCATGGGAGCCCGCCAAACGCGCATCAAGGTTTTTGGTGAAATCTGTAAACTTCTCTAGAGCTGTCTCATTAGGCGAGGCTGACTTCGATCTCTTCAGATCCTGCTTGGGAGGAGGGCTGAGAGGCACCACAGGTGATGGCAGAAACAGCTGCTTCGTCTGTTGTACTGAAGAGGTTGGGAGCGTGGTTTTTGGATCATTGGCCCCTCTCTTCCTATTGCGATCAACCTCCGTCATTGCTACATCTCCATCTCACTGATCCCGTTCCTCACGATACTGTTCGTCATACAAATCAGCACTATTGTACGAACGTCCTCTTCCTCTTCCCCCACGGCCTCTCCCTGCATTGCTGCTCTCGCCCGGTCCACTGCCGGGGCCTTTAAACCACGTTGCCTTGATGTCTTTGAAGACCAGCGTCTTTGGGGCATGGACCCCATCCCCGCACTCTTTGTGTTGGTGGCCGAGATGTCCTCAAACTGCACACCAATCCGGCAATCTTTCATATTTAACTCTAAAGATCACTCGCTCCACCGAATCCTTCTTCCTTATTACCAATGAGACAGCGTTCTTCAAGGGTTTAGTGACATCGATCCTGACTCGAACTCTAGCAAAGTTTCCTTCAAAATCCGGGGATCTAGGCTCCGCATATATGAATTCTCCCACAGTCGCCGACAAAGCTTTGACCTTAGAGAAGAAGCCGTCCGGCAGGTCGTGAATCTGAATCCAGATGTCCAATTTATTGAGCTCTATAGACGACAGCTTTGTGAAGCCATCGTACTCTGAGAGAACTACTGCTTTACCCTTGAAGTTCCAAAGGCCATCTCCCATAACCCTCTCCCAGTCACCCAGGCAGGAGAATTGCATTGGGTACAGATTATCTTCAAGTGGTCTGATCTTCACCTCCTGAGCTAGGTCCCAGGCCACTCTCATATTCCTATAAAACCAATATTGGCTGTATGTTTTCTCTGTGTGAACCCTAGCCAGAGCCATCCAGCGTGTCTCTTCCTTCGGCAGCTCGGTGTCTTCCACCACGACATCAACCAGATCATCTTCTTTCAAGCCAAGTTCCTCCATCATCGCAGCCAGATCGGACACAGCCGTACTCGATCCAGATGAAGTCGAACCCATCATGCGCTTGCTCGAGGTTAGGGATCCGCGAGCGGTAGGTCCCAAAGAAGTCCCCGCCCTCCCCGAACGCCGCGGCGGCCGAGGGCCACAGCGATCGCCGGAAGGGGGTGAACAGCCGGGGAGAGAAGATCCCTACAATGCCAGCTTCGCTGTCGCTCGAGGGGAGAGAGAAACCCTAACGAGAGGGGAAGTCCTTTACTTATGGCATATCATGTGCTTTAGCAAAATTGATTTTTTTATATTGCAGCCAATGCATCTAGCATAGCCCAACACCACCACCGCCACCACCACGTTGCCCGTTGTGCTGCCGCCACCATGAAGGTCCACCGCCGCACTGCTACACCTTAGCCAGACAGCGCTGGCCCACGCCAGAACACCCAACTAAGGGGCGAGAGATCCCATTGTCACCGGCCCGACTAGGCTTCGCCTGGCCTAGCCCTTTGACGGAGGAGAGGGAGAAGGAGGAAAGGAGAGGGAAGAGGCCCAGCGATGGCGGCTAGGGTTACCTCCTTGTCGCTTGCGCTATTGCTGGCGTAGCATGGCGGGTCTTAGTAGTACTAGATCATATACCACAGGTAAAAAGAGGTACTAGATCATATCAACAAGTTACTGATGTGTAAAATACGCTTTCATTGAGCAGAAGTGCTGGGTGTGCTGGCACTTAGGTAGAGGATCTTGTTCCAATGGACGGGCAGCAATAACTCAATGCCAAGACGAAGTTTACTGTCCAGAGATCAAGTACTTAAGATATATGAGCGCACAAAAGGAAGCAACGTATACTTATTTTTTCCAAACAAAAACAACGCTCCCCTCTCCCCCCTCCCCTCCCGTGTCGCTCTCGCGAGCGGCCCGGGGAAACCCTAGCTGCCGCGACCCGACCCCCCTCTCCTCTGCTCTCCTTCCTCGCCGCCGCCCAGCGACACCGTCGGGTGAAGCCCGGCCGGTGGGGCCTCTTCTTCCTCCCCCCTCGTGCTTCGCGGCTGGCGCGAGACGGCCGGTCGAGTGGGGGCGCCGGGCTTTCGTGGAGCCGGCGGCATGGCGACGTTCTCGAGTTTGACGGCGGGGTTGCCTGGTGGGGACACGGTGTCGAGCGGCGGGCTCGTTTGTGGCGTGGCGTGACATGTCTCCAACGTATCTACTTTTTCTAACGCTTTTCCTCTTGTTTTGGACTCTAATTTGCATGATTTGAATGAAACTAACTCCGGACTGACGCTGTTTTTAGCAGAACTACCGTGGTGTTTTTGTGCAGAAATAAAAGTTCTCAGAATGCAATGAAACTTTGCGAGGATTTTTTATACAATATAAAAGATAATTTCTGGAGCTGAGAACCACCGGAGGGGGGCACCTGGGTGGGCACAACCCACCAGGGCGCGCCCAGGTGGGTTCTCCCCACCTGGTGGCCCCGCAAACCTTGAAACCGACGCTATAAAATCATATTTTTTTGGAAAAAATCAGGGAGAAAGAATTATCGCGATCCACGAGACGAAGCCGTCGTCACCTTCTGTTCTTCATCGGGAGGCCAAATCTGAAGTCCGTTTGGGGCTTCGGAGAGGGGGATCTTCGATCTTCGTCATCACCAACCCTTCTCCATCGCCAATTCCATGATGCTCCCCATCGAGAGTGAGTAATTCTTTCGTAGACTCGCTGGTCGGTGAGGAGTTGGATGGGATTCATCATGTAATCTAGTTAGTTTTGTTAGGGCTGATCCCTGGTATCCATTATGTTCTAAGGTTGATGTTTCTATGACTTTGTCATGCTTAATGTTTGTCACTTTGGGCCCGGGTGCCATGATTTTAGATCTGAACTGTTTATGTTATCACCATTATATCCATGTTCTAGATCCGATCTTGCAAGTTATAGTCACCTACTGCGTGTTATGATCCGGCAACTCCGGAGTGACAATAGTCGGGCCACTCTCGGTGATGACCGTAGTTTGAGGAGTTCATGTATTCACCGTGTGTTAATGCTTTGTTCCGGTTCTCTATTTAAAGGAGGCCTTAATATCCCTTAGTTTCCAATTGGACCCCGCTGCAACGGGAGGGTAGGACAAAAGATGTCATGCAAGTTCTTTTCATACGCACGTATGACTATTTACGAAATACATGCCTACATTATATTTATGAACTGGAGCTAGTGCCATACCGCCCTAGGTTATGACTGTCACATGATGAATATCATCCAACAAATTACTGATCCAATGCCTATGAATTTATCTTATATTGTTCTTGCTAAGTTACTACTGCTATCGTCACTGTTGCACCACTACTTTGATACTGATCACCTTGCTGCAGATAATTAATCTCTAGGTGTGGTTGAATTGACAACTCGGCTGCTATACTTGCAAATATTCTTTGGCTCCCCCTTGTGTCGAATCTATAAATTTGGGTTGAATACTCTACCCTCGAAAATTGTTGCGATCCCATATACTTGTGGGTTATCATGGCGATCGCGGGGGTTCCCGATCTGGGCGGTGGCGTGCTGGCGCGGATGGCGGCGGGCGGCGCGGGGCGGTGGCCGAGGTCGGTCTTGACTTTGGAGTGGGGTGGCCTGCAGCGGTGCTGCTGCGGCCTGGTGGTTATCCGATCTGCGCGCGGCAACGATGGGTCTCTCCGGCGGTGGTTCGTCTGCGTCGGACTCGGGTGAGCTCCCTCCCTCTTCTTTGGACTCAGCGACGGGCTTGTCAGGCCGAGGTGGCGCCATGGTGTGGTGGTGCGCGGGAGGCTTGCTGGTGGTGGCAGGGGACTTCGGGAAGGGGCAGGGTGCCCCCTCCGTTGCATCTGGCGGCCGTTGTGGGTGGCCGCCGGAGTTCCCCTGGCCCTGATCCGGCCGCCGAGGTCATCGACTATGCTAAGGTGTCGGCTTTGGGGTGGAAGGCGAGCTTTCGCTTCGTTCCGGTCAGCCGCGTCTGTTTGGTGTGTCCTGGTTGAGGGTGGGGCTCGGATGCCGTGGCAGCGGCCCGGTTGGTGGTAACCGGTGCTCATGGGCGGAGCACGCGGCTCGGGCGCTGTCCGATCAGCATGGCCGTGTGGGCGGCGTGTTGACCGGGGTGAGTCGTTCATCCAATCCAGTGACGATGAGTGTTGGCCGGGGTGAAAATCCATTCTGCTTTGCCAGGCCGACGGCGGCGGTGTTCTAGCGCCGCCCCCTTCTTGAAGGTGCCGTCGCGGCATCTCATTTGTCATCGGAGTGCTCTGGGGAAACTCTAATCCTTGGATTGGGCGGTGGCGACACGATGGTGTCGTTCCCTTGCTGAAGGCGCCGCTTTGGAACTCATTGCTCGTCTTACACGGCTTCTCCTCTTCGCGGTGGCCCGCCCACAGTCGAGGGCCCTGACATCTTCGTAGTAGTGCTTATTGTGTTCATCTGATGTTGGCTAGGATTTTGTTGGCGTAGTGTTGCCGTTATCAGCGTCCTTGTATCCAGCCTTGGGTGGGTGTGATGTGGTGTGTGTGTGTTTGTATCGGCAGGATTTGGTTGTTCGGTGATGCTTTATCTATAAAGTGGGGGAACCCTTTTTCTTATATAATAAGTGTAGCCTGAAACATTATGGTATACTGAATCCAGCAAACTTTGCAGTTACGAAGGCCTTTTACGGAACTGATGTTGCTTAACATAAAAATAGAATGATTATCAGGGTTCAGAGATTCACTAATCATCGATGACATGCTCGGTAAAATTGAAACTGTCGGCGCAACTATTGCTATTTTAAAATTGAAACTGTATATATACTTGTAGGGAATAAACCTGTTCTTCTAAATGAGGAATGGCCTCCCTGTAGCCAAAACCAATGCTCGCCCTATGATAAACCCTCACAAGGATTCTGATTGAGAGTCATCATTCTTCTTTGGTCTAGCCCGAGCAACCTCGGGCTCGACAGTGTGCTGCTTGCACCCTCGAGGGCCATAGTGCTCCGAGCTCTTCCGCACCACCTTCCGGCACAGAGCACAATGATGAACCTGGCATCCCTCGCAGAAGACATGGTTGTTGTTTCCCAGCTGCTCACATCAGAGACAGAGTCTTCATTTACCAGAACCAAGTGAAAAATAAACTACAGCTATATTCAGATCACAGTAAAAAGGATCACCGATCCATATGATATTCGGAAGAGACCAAAACTTCACCTTGTAAGTTATCAGGTGGCAATTCGGGCATGGATGCGGTTTGTATCCACCCACTTTCAGTTTTTTCTATAGCTCTTTGACAGCGTCAACCAAATCCACCTTTGCTGTCCGCTTCTCATAATCGATTCTGCATTGTTCACTTTCAAAGGGGAGCATAGGTTCAGATTTGGTATCCAGAGAATAGCTACCAGACAGCATATTTGATAGATCACATTTTTATCAGAAGAATGTACCTTGTATGAGCAGGAGTTAGTGGCTTGCCACAGCCATAGCAGAACAACTTACCACAGTTCTTACAAAGCATATGGTTGCAGCCTGACACACGTGTGATGCCAGTACCACAATGCGGACATGGAACACAAGAACGAAGTATTTCCTTGATACTAGATAATTCATCCACCAATTTACTAGGTCCAGTACCGCCTTTGTTTAAGTGGCGTACCTTTTCACGTTCCTGTACAAAAAAAAACAAAAAAAAACACACTCAACACAGTGATCTCAATATTGTTCTCATTGAACGGAACACCACTATGACAAATGATGAATAGCCCTAACAGAAATGCTGGAACTTCGAGCGTCCATTTTTCTAGAAATAATATCATATAAGTAAAAGGATGTATTCTGCTGAAAAGAAAATTAGTTTATGAATAGTTACTGTATCCAGAATACAGATATAATATATACGTAGAGTTATATTTGTTCTAAATGTGCGGAAGGCCTGGGCATCTTTGCATTAAGAAGAACGCCTTGATGAGGCAGCAAATAGAGTGATCATGTAATGTATTTTCTTTGAGTAAATTGCACTTCATGCCAGTATATTGTGTTGCTAGTTGCATGGACTAGATATGTTCAAATGTTGCACATTACACCAGTTGGGCTACAAAATTTTGTCCTTTGGACCAGGTTCGGTTGGGACAAATACGGCATCAAAACCAAATGTGGTCAAGAATAGAGAATGAGCTGGTAGATAATACTTACTACAAAAAGGAGATATTTAGTGCTTAGAGGGATTCTGAACCTGCAAGGAGAGAAGTTTTTCTTCTGGAGTAAGGCATTTCTCCCCTATGTGACGACGATCTCTGCAGCGGGTGCAGAAGCTGAAGAGGCACTTGGGGCACTGGGCGTTGTCCTCATTTTCCAGGCAAGCTGTCTGACATCTTGGACAGTAGGCTACATCAGCCATTGCGCCTAGAGTCCTTTCAAGTATCAGTCTTTCCCACCTTTCAAAATCTGACTCTCCGAGCAACCTCTTTAGTAGATTAGGAGGAACAAAACCTCCGCATTTGTTGTCAGGGCACACAATTTTCATGACTGATCCTTCTTTCACATGCATCCGTGAGTATGTCTCCATGCAATTCCGGCAAAAGTAATGACGGCATGGAAGTTTTATGAAGTCGATGCCTGGTAGTAATCAAAAGATACAGATTTAACTTTTAGATATTCCAGACTCAGGACATGGTGGAACTTGGATTGTTCATGCTCATCTTGTCAATTATAGAAATTTTGTAAAGAAGCTCAATATTTAACTTTTGCAGGGAAGATAAGCTATCTTTAGGTGTTTGAGCTGTACCTTTGTTCCAGCAGAACATTCTAAATCACTTTGATTTACTCACAGTATATACAGGTAGCAGGGGCACCATGCAACAAATTCGTTAGTTTCGTCTAGGTATGGGGCCCAAAAGAATTTTGTATTTCCTTTGTCAGGTTTAACTTGTATACAAACTAACTGAAAAAAGTTTGAACTAATATTAACATAGTATTTTTTTATAATGTTCATTAGAGTGCGGGCATGTGCGGGATTTTATATGAAAACAGTATGGCATGTGAATAGATATACCCTGCAATATCCAAATTCGAGTGTTTTATTTGAAATGTATGTGCATTGCAAAGTATGCTAATTCTTATAATCGGGTATATACCCCAGGGCTAAAATTTCTGAAAAATATATCCAACTTTTGGATTGGATTTGTGCATTTGAAACCATGGTGCCCTGACTCCATGGAGCCCCAGTACGGTGTCGAATAGATACCTATTATCGCTAGCACTCTCCCTTACTGTTCAAGAACAACAAATTTAAGTTAGGAGTATGAAAGAGCTGGAGTTGTGAAATAACGAACTGTGAGTCTTGCATAAGTTAATCTATAATACATAACCCGGTACAGCAATTAGCACTTGTGGGAGTACATGAGCATGGATGGAGCATCCGACTTACCTTTGTACTCACTGAAACAGATCATGCAAACATGAAAGCCCTGAAGAAACGATTCTTGGCATTGCTCTTCATTGTAGCTGATCAACTGTTGAACAACATCCTCTACAGACAGAATCCCTCCAACAACGCGAACATCCACATGATCCATCGTACTATCAGAATCCCTTATTACTATTCCGTCATCAAAACCAAGATGAGAGAGCGTAGAGCTCTGCAGCCATTGGACCCACTCAAAAACAACTTCCTGTCCAGGTTGCTGCGCCCAGAGCGATTCGAGCATGTCACATAGGGAGGAAATCTTCACACTATCCAACCATTGTACTGCGAGGGTAAAGTATGGAGAATGATGGCTTGGGTAAGATGGAGGCATAAGGCATGTCAGCGATATTGGAGCCAAGTGCTCGACACTGAATTTGGTTGGGTAATCATCAACACCTCGGAGTTCCGCGGACACACTGATACCATCTGGAATTTCGCAATATACATAGATCTGCAAAGAATTGAAAACAAAAGGAAAACTGTAACACAATCTTTGTTGATTTTTTGGTAATTGCTGGGTCCTGGAGTCTGAAACCAATTAAAACAACAATAATTTCCTCAAGAAGATAATAAATATATAAAACAGATATACCTGGAAATACCGTGGTACAGAATTTTCACCAAGAATGTTTAAATTGTCTCCATAAATTGCCTCCACTGCCAGCATCTATGCAATCATAGACCAGAGAAAAATTACGACGGCGGAGTTCTGAAATTTACTGTAGTGTCCATTCATCTAGTTTCGAGAAAACCAATACTGCATTCGACATCTGTTTCTTGACGCGTGTTTTGGCATAGAACTTTCTTCAGTTAAAGTCTCGCAGAACAAAGTATTCCCTCTGTAAAGAAATGCAAGAGCGTTTAGATCACTTTTCTTTACAGAGGGAGTATCTGGTACTAACTTATATATATTTGCGGTTTTGTTTCATCAATTCCATCATTATTTTTGCATTCTAAAGGTAAAGGGAACTTGGAAGAGCCACTCTAATTCTGCAGCCATCTTTTCTAGACCATCGATACAGAGCTGTGCGCCGTACGCAGGCTTTCACTTCAAAAGCTTTGTATAGCTGGCCTTACGATATCTCGCGATCTTACTATTTGTTAGCCTGTTCCAGCTACTCCGAATCACAATCTACAGACTAGAAAACGGGTGTCCATGGGCGCATTAGTTGCAACGGGTGTTCGTAATTTCCAGTTTGCGAACTGCGAACGGCCGGGATCACGAGAGGGATTCGCGACCTGGTTCCGGAAAACAGGCTTGAGGGTTAATCCCTAGCGAGGTAGCAGTGGGAGTACCTCGTCTTTCTGGAGCTGGTCGTTGGAGCGCAGCTGCTCGTCGGGCAGATCGGGCTCCTCCCCCTGCTGGCTGTCCCGGAGCGCCATCTCGTGCAGCATCCCCACCGCCTCCGGCGACGGCGAGAGGGCGCCGCCTTCTCCCGGGGAGGCGCCGTGAGGACTCTCCATAAGCGGACCACGGGTGGCGGCCGGAGCGGCCTTGGTAGTTTCTGTGGTGCGCGTACGGTGCCGCGTACGGAGGGATTTGGTGTGTGCTCTCGCCCCGATTTGGTGTGTGTAGTAAACTAGTAATGTACACGGTTGAATACGAATCGCATAGGATACGAATTGCCTATGAAACCATGTGTATAGTCGGGCGGATTCATCAAAACAGGAGTTCAACTAAAAGTATCACCGGTTTGAACATATTGAAAACTGCTAACATTTGAGCCAAAATTATACAGAAACGTTAGGGCATCTCCAACGCCGCCGACCCGCAAACCTCCGCAACCGTCCGGACCATGCTGTCCGGACCGCGGAAGCCATCCAACACGTTCGTGTATCGGTCCGCTGTGCGGTCCAAACGTGATTTCTCCTGCAAACCGGAGACAAACATGAGGAAGATTTGTAGGAGTCCGGACACGCAAAATGCCGCTCTTCGCCCTCCTAGCTCACCGAAAAGGAAGGCGAAGCCCGTGCTTTTGTAGCATCCCGCACTATTTCAGCGCCAAAATTCCCCACTCTCTTCTTCCACTCCTCGCCGCTCTCCGTCCAATTTCCACTATTTTCTCCCACCCTCTCATTCCCTCTGCCGCCAACACATGGAACCATCGAAGAACATGTCGGAGATGGAGCTGGCAGAGCTGCCGGAGGATCCGATCATCACGCTCCCCCGGAAGATCGGCTCAGAGATGGCGTACGACACGGACAGGGAGGTGCTCGATATCATCCACGACAGAGACAAGGGAGGAGGAGCGGCTATGAGGACGAGCAAGTGGAAGACTCGAATCCCACCCAGTCCGGTAACTACCAGCAGCAGTAATTCTACACCCAGACGGCCACGCAGCAGTCCTACAACCAGGACGGCGATGGCACACAACAATAACAACATTGGGTCGCCGGAGAGCAGCATCCAGAGGGGGGGGTGGAGGAGGAGGAGGACGGCGACGATGATGGATACAACCGGCGATCCGAAGAAGAAGGGTAGAGGAGAAAGCTTCAACATGCGGGAGGACGAGTTGTTGTGCGATGCATGGTTGGCCACTAGCCTCGATCCTGTCCATGGCACGGAGCAAAAGGGCACAACCTTTTGGAGGAACATTCACATATGGTTCCATGAGCTTGCTGGGATGGCCGGCCCGGCACGTAAAAATGCATGGACTACCGTACTGATGTTCTTTTGGATTCGGGCATGTAAAAACTAAGCATATTTGCCCTATTTTTATGTGATCGGGGATGCGATACGGCGCGGGTGTGATCCAGCACATTGTGTGGGTCAGCATACATTTGAATTTGAATTTGCTGGCAAACATATATAGCTATGGTTGGATGGCGTTCTCCCGCATCCGTGTCCGGACTGATCCCCCTGTCTGTAGACGGATGCACGAGAAAATTTGTGGGTCACTATTGGAGATGCCCTTATACACCAGATGATGCGGAGCATCCTGAGGTCATCCAGATGGACCTACCTACGTCTCCCACGGCACCACTTGGACCAATGACAAGAGCTCGAGCAAAGGCTATCGAAGATAGGGTGAACTCGCTCCTCTCCGAACTACCACTTTCTACACAAGCGACATGGCTACTACCTCATGCGGAGACACTATGTGTGATCAGGTACTTGGAGGAAGGCCACGAAGCAGCTACATACAACGAACAAGACGCTCGAGGACACCGAGTATGAGGGACAAGAAGAAGAGCTGCCAAAGAAGCTCCAACCACCGGACGACCGGTTAGGACCGGACATTCGGCACCCGAAGCCCCGGCCTACCCAAGTCCTAGCCAACGCAAGCTACAGCGAGCAGACAACCGGCGACTGGACGACCGGCCACACCTCCCAGCGGCCGGACATCCGATCTCCACCGAAAATCCGGCAGGTCCCCAACCGAGCGAAATCAGCGGAAGTCCGAGGCGACCGGACGACCGGTCATCTCCGGAAAACCGGTGCGACTTCAATCGAGCCAAAATAGCGGAAGTCCGGCGACTACCGGACGTCCGGACGCCCGCGAACCACTGGACGTCCGATACTTGTCTGCGCACAGTTTCGGGCCCGCAGCCCATGTACCCCTTCACTTCGCCACCATTTGCACTAAGACTATAAATATACCTCCTCCTCCTCATCCTCCTAGGTAGGGCAACGTTGTGATAGCTCATATGTGAGATTGAGCCTCACTCATCCATCTGGATCTACTCCACCGAGAGAGATCGTCACCTCCTCGGAGAAGATCCACTTGGATTCAAGACCCCTAACGGGAAGACCTTAAGACCTCCTCACGGAGAAAAACTCATTACATATGTATCGTCCTTTGTTAGATTCGGATCTTGTACCTCTTTTGTGTTTCAAGGATATAGCACATGTGTGATCGTTTCTTGTTGATTTGAGTGATTCCTCTCTTTTCCCCTCGTGTTTTCTCCCTCGTGTTCTTCGTATTCTTTGTAGGATCCGCTCCAATCATGAAAGATCGGCCCCTAGGGTTTCCACCCTACATCATCTTGATATCATGAGCCACGTTGATCACGTATTTGGAGCCCCTACCCCTTGTTTTCTAGCTTGATTTCGTTGTGTTCTTCCCCAATTTCGAAAATCCCCATCAAAAATAGCCCCAATTTTTCTGTAATTTGTTGGTGTGATGAAGTTTTGTTGGATTTGATCCATGGATTTGCTTTGCCACGAGTGGATCTAGCTTTCCCCCATCATCTCCACCATTTTCACAAAATCGCTCGGATTTGACCAATTTTTTCACCTCCACCACGAACCCTAGCCGTTCATCCCGTGCCCGAAATCGCCCAGGCACTGGACGCCCGCCAGCTAGCCGATGCCCGACGACCGGTCGTCCGACATCCATCGGACGTTCGATGTTTCCTGACGAAACTAAAAATCGTCGCCCGAAAGTTTTCAGCCACCGCCCCAGTTCCGCATACGCACTCCAATACCCATTCCTCTTCCAAATACGCACCCTGATACCATCATCACTTTCCGCAACCACCATTGCTTACTCGTTTCGCACTCCGACACATTTTGCTTTGAGAATTTTAGTTGCGGATTCCGTTTCCTAATGTGTTTCGGCTACTTAGGGACGGTTCGACATCAACATCACCGCCGCTCATATTCGCCACAGATTCGTCATCGACAACAACCACTTCACCATCATCCGTCCTTGCTTACACATGTAGCCCTCAACAATCTCGACGACATCTTGATCTACTCCTTGCCATTACATTGATAACCATCATAGCCCAATTTTGCGTATCTTACCCATCGAGACTAGCCTTTGAGTATTGCCGGCAACATCACATGTGCACATTAGTGGTCATACTTCCCATTGCATACTTACCATATCATCTTGGTACATATCTTGGTATCATCTTTTGCGTCGCTCAAAAGAAAAAGGAGCTAATGTAATGCCTCGGACACACCCGCCGGTGGTCGTTACTCCTGGCGGGATCTAGACTGGCCCCACAGATCAATACTAGTCTTTTCTGCGCACTTTGTCCTCACTCGTGCGCACCCAGGAGCAACTTCCCGGTCGGTCACCCATCCTGACACTACTCCAAGTTGAGCACGCTTAACTTTGGAGTTATGTCCGAATGGGCTCCTGGAAAAGAAGGAATTCCTTATTTATATGAGTAGCCTATCATCCCTAATAAGCCAGCCCATCACAACCAAACAAGCTTTTAAGCAAAATAGAAAGATAAGCAAAGAGCTTTTAAGCAAGAAACATAGCATCATATAACATTAAGATTACCATACTCGATCATTTTGGATCATATCATCAGAATACCATACATAGAGCATACTTGGGATAGAAGTCGTTGCATTTTTGCTTAGTAGGTTGTGCACAAGTCTTCTGATCTGCCTATTGTGCAATCGTGTTAGCGTATCTCTAGTGTTGTGCAACAAGAGCATTTTCGTGGATTCCACATTTTGGCTCATTCCTTGGTTGCACGACCTCATTTATCTCCCCGTGTGTGCGTTTCCGTGTACCATATCTTGCTATTGGTCTACTTGTTGCATTTGCAAAGTTGTGAATCTTTTCCAACATTATTGAGGCTCACTAACAATTGCATCAAATTTTGTGCCACCATCCTAACCGAGCTCCACTATAAGGTTTTACTTGTGTAGGTGTGAGAAACCGACAAGAATTGGTACCAATTGTGCTATTTCCTTGTTCCACATTTGAGTGATCATTGATCCATCTTCAACATCATTCAAGGTACATTTGGTATAAGTTCTTCTCTTTCTCCCACTCACATATTTGCTTGGAATGATGTACAGGCCAAGTACTTCTACCAACCCACTCTTCATCGAGCAAGACGACGACATGTTCTCCTACGTCACAAAGAGCCACCTCTTTGGTGCACAACGAGCTTTGCATCAAGAGCAACAAGCAATAAGCAAACGCATTGACAACCTCGCCACTAGCATGCGACTCTTCGAGCAACGTACAAGGGACTACTTCAACAACAAGCTCGACGAACACAAAACTAGAGAATGACGCAAGAATGGACGAGATTCGTGCCTTGTTAGTCAACCGCTCTTCTACCACTTCGTCCTACTCAAGACGGAGCCACTCAAGTCGACACTCCGACGACACCATCTCCGGCTCAAGTACTCCAACATAAAATACTCTTCGACGTGCCGCGCGCCAAGACCGTCAAGCAAACCACAATCCTCTACATGGAACCGATGCTCAAGAGCAACTTCGAGCGCAAGAGCATCGACATCGTCAAAACCAAGCTACTTTTGCGCAAGCACAAGAACGGCAACACCAATGTCAACAAGAAGAGGAAGAGCGACCGCGACAACACCAAGATGCACAAGACGCCGAGGCACAACATAGAGAACAACAACGGCGAGAAGCTCGAGCACTTGAGGCGCAACGTGCACTACACGACACAAATCGCGCCGTTGCCGCACGCAACAGCCATAGGCGCGAACAAGAAGAAGCGCTTCACGATGAAGTTCAAGAGAGGATTTATCAATCACGAGTGCATCGTCAAGTTCCTCAAGCTCATCCACAAGCTCGACAAGCTCCTCCACAAGCTTGACAAGAACCTCAAGTTCACCAAGAGCAAGAAGACAATGGAAATCCTCCCCGACATGGGCGTCATCATCCCCAACCCCAACACAATGAAGAGCAAGGCTATGGCAAGCTAAAGTTCACCATGCCCAAGTTCACTGGAAGCAATGATCCTGAAGAGTACCTTTCATGGGCATTGAAGGTTGACAAAATCTTCCGCTTGCACAACTATGAGGAAGAGAAGAAGATCGCAATGGCATCCCTTGAGTTCCAAGACTACGTCCTTATTTGGTGGGAACAAGTCATTGAGCGCCGTGAGGCAAGAGGTGAACCACCCATCACTACTTACAAATGAATGATGTCATGAGAGCACGTTTCATGCCAACCTACTACAACCGCGACCTCTTCAAGAAACCCCAACTTCTCAAACAAGGAACCAAGAGCGTTGAAGAGTACTACAAGGAAATGGAGATTGCCATGATACGAACCACTTAACGAAAGATAATGAGCAAATTATGGCACATTTCTTGAATGGACGCAATCATCCTATCAAGAAGATCGCCGACTTCCAACCATACTCGAACCTCATCGAGCTAGTGCACCAAGCTACCAAGGCGGAACGTCAAGTGCAAGATGACTTCAAGTATGCTAAGTTCTCATCCAAGTCCTACGGTTTCTCCAACAACCAAGCTTCAACGACTCCTACATCTCCTACCTCAATGAAGCCTTCTACAAGCAACGACGACAAGTCAAATTACAAGAAAACTTCGACAACCTCAAGTCGTCCTCCTACAACAAGCAACTTCAAGCTGAGAGCTTCACCATCCTCTACCCCAACCGAGGAGACCACCAAGACAAGTTCCTTCAAATGCTTCACATGCGGCAACCGAGGCCACAAGTCCTTTGAGTGTACCAACAAGCACACCATGATCTTCAATGACGATGGTACATACGACTCCATGAGTGAAGGAGAAATGGAAGCCCTTGAGCAAGTGGCCATGCACCGCCAAGTGAACGAGGATGAAGATGATCAAGTCTTTTGTGACGAAGATCTGAGCCCCGCTCTTGTTGTCTCCAAGGTCTTGACACTTCAACATCAACAAGAAGAAGACCAAAGATGCCATATCTTACATACCAAGGACGACATCAATGGAAGGTCCTTCAAGGTCATCATCGATGGAGGGAGTTGTCATAACTTGGCAAGTGAAGAACTTTTCTCCAAACTCCAATTGGTCAAGATGAAGCACCCACATGCCGACAAAGTTTAATGGCTAAGCGACTCCGACACCATCCAAGTCGAGCATATGGTACAAGTTTCCTTCAGAATTGGGGCTTATGAAGACACTTTAGAGTGTGATGTCGTCCCGATGTCCGTTTGCCATCTCCTTCTTGGACGACCATGGAAATTTGACCGAGGTGTCATCCACAACGGGTGTACAAACCACTATGGCTTCAAGATGAAGGGAAATGAGTATGTGCTACGTCCTATGTCTCCAAGCCAAGTGATCGCCGACAAGCAAGACACCCATCATGGAGAGAATAGTGAGAGAGTGAACCACCAAAAAGAGAGTGAGCGCCACAAGCCCAAATTGAGTGCCTCCACGATGAGCGACTAGAAGAACTTAGTGCTATTTGCCACCAAAAGTGAGATGAGGGAAGTTTGTGAGAACCCATCAAGTGTAATGCACTATGTCCTTTTGTGCAAGGACGAGGCACCAAAAACTAACAATTCTCACAATCTACCTTTAGTGTTATCTTTTCTTTTGCAAGAATTCCAAGATGCATTCCCCGATGAGCTACCTCTTGGTCTACCTCCTCTACGAGACATCGAGCACCGAATCGACCTCATCCCTGGAGCACTTCTTCCTAACAAGGCTCCCTACCGCGTCAACCCCGAGGAAACCAAGGAGATCCAACGACAAGTACAACAACTCATCGACAATGTCCATGTTCAAGAAAGTTTGAGCCCTTGTGCCATCCCGGTAATCCTTGTTCCCAAGAAAGATGGTACATATCGCATGTGTTCCGATTGTCGTCCTATCAATGCTATTACCGTGCGTTATCTTTACCCCATTCCACGCATAGATGATATGCTAGATGAGCTTAGTGGACCCACCATTTTCTCTAAGATTGACCTTAAAAGTGGCTACTATCAAATACACATCCAAGAAGGTGATGAATTTTAAACCGCATTTAAGACCAAATTTGGCTTATATGAATGGCTTGTTATGCCAATGGGTTTATCCGAAGCACCCGGTACTTTCATGCGAGTCATGCATTTTGTTCTTCAACCCTATATTGGTGTATTTGTTGTGGTCTAATTTGACGATATTCTTGTCTTTAGCAGATCCCTCAAAGATCATGCCACCCATCTTAGAACCGTGTTGAAAACTCTTAGAAAAGAGCGCCTTTATGCTAATATGGACAAATGCCTTTTTGGTGTTGATAAGCTTGTTTTGGGTTTCGTTGTGTCTTCTAAGGGTGTTCATGTAGATGAATCTAAGATCAATGCTATTAAAACTTGGCCCCAACCAACCAACTTGCAACAAGTGCGTAGTTTTCTTGGTTTAGCCAGTTTCTATCGTAGATTTGTGAAGGATTTTAGTGATAACCCACAAGTATAGGGGATCGCAACCGTTTTAGAGGGTAGAGTATTCAACCCAAATTTATTGATTCGACACAAGGGGAGCCAAAGAATATTCTCAAGTATTAGCAGCTGAGTTGTCAATTCGACCACACCTGGAAACTTAATATGTACAACAAGGTATTTAGTAGCAAAGTAATATGATAGTAGTGGTAACGGTGGTAAAAGGTAATGGTAACAAAAGTAATATTTTTGGGTTTTGTATTGATTGTAACAGTAGCAACGGAAAAGTAGATAAGCGAAGAACAATATATGAAAAGCTCGTAGGCAATGGATCGGTGATAGAGAATTATGCCAGATGTGATCGATCATGTAGCAGTCATAACCTAGGGTGACACAGAACTAGCTCCAGTTCATCAATGTAATGTAGGCATGTATTCCAAATATAGTCATACGTGCTTATGGAAAAGAACTTGCATGCCATCTTTTGTCCTACCCTCCCGTGGCAGCGGGGTCCTATCGGAAACTAAGGGATATTAAGGCCTCCTTTTAATAGAGTACCGAACCAAAGCATTAACACATAGTGAATACATGAACTCCTCAAACTACGGTCATCACCGGGAGTGGTCCCGACTATTGTCACTTCGGGGTTGCCGGATCATAACACATAGTAGGTGACTATAGACTTGCAAGATAGGATCAAGAACTCTCATATATTGATGAAAACATAATAGGTTCAGATCTGAAATCATGGCACTCGGGCCCTAGTGACAAGCATTAAGCATGGCAAAGTCATAGCAACATCAATCTCAAAACATAGTGGATACTAGGGATCAAACCCTAACAAAACTAACTCTATTACATGATAAATCTCATCCAACCCATCACCGTCCAGCAAGCCTATGATGGAATTACTCACGCACGGCGGTGAGCATCATGAAATTGGTGATGGAGGAAGGTTGTTGATGATGATGGCGACGGATTTCCCTCTCCGGAGCACCGAACGGACTCCAGATCAGCCCTCCTGGGAGAGTTTAGGGCTTGGCGGTGGCTCCGTATCGTAAAACACGATGAATCCTTCTCCCTAATTTTTTTCTCCCTGAAAGTGAATATATGGAGTCAGGGTTGAGGTCGGTGGAGCGTCAGGGGGCCCACGAGGCAGGGGGCGCGCCCAGGGGGTAGGGCGCCCCCCATCCTCGTGGACAGGTGGAGGCCCCCCTGACGTGGATTCTTCTTCCAGTATTTTTTTATATATTCCAAAATAATTCTCCGTTGATTTTTAGGTCATTCCGAGAACTTTTATTTCTGCACAAAAATAACACCATGGCAATTCTGCTGAAAACAGCGTCAGTCCGGGTTAGTTCCATTCAAATCATGCAAGTTAGAGTCCAAAACAAAGGGCAAAAGTGTTTGGAAAAGTAGATGCGACGGAGACATATCATTTAGCACCATTGCTTCACCTTTGCATGCTTTGACTAAGAAAAATGCACCATTTGTTTGGAGACAATCCCAAGATACCGCATTCAATGAGCTTAAGAATTTGCTTAGACATGCTCCTTTGCTTGCTTTACGCAACTTCGATAAACCATTTGAGATTCATTCTGATGCTAGCGGTTATGGCATAGGAGGTGTGTTAATGCAAGAGAAGCGCCCTATAGCTTTCTTTAGTGAAAAACTTTTCAGAGCGCAACTCAATTATCCCATCTATGACAAAGAGGTATATGCTTTAGTGAGAGTCTTGCATGTTTGGGAGCATTATCTCCGTCCTCATGAGTTCATTCTTCACACCGATCATGAAACACTTAAGTATCTTAGGGGTCAAACTAAGTTGAACAAGCCTCATGATAAATGGAGTGAATTTATTGAGTCATTTCCTTATGTCATCAAGTATATTAAAGGTAAGGAAAATGTTGTGGCGGATGCTCTTTCCCATAGATGCATGCTTGTTACCCAACTTGAATTGAATGTCATAGGCTTTGAGCACATAAAAGACTTGTATGCGCATGATCCCACTTTTGCTACTCCTTATGCTAAATATTTGACGCATACGTCTTGGGAACACTATTACATCAAAGATGATTATCTTATGAGAGCTAACCAACTTTGCATCCCCGAGTCTTCTCTTTGGTTGTTACTTTTGCAAGAATCTCATGGTGGAGGACTAATGGGACACTTCGGACGTGATAAGACATTTGCTACGCTCTCCAAAAAAAATTTGGCCCAAGATGTTCCGTGACATCTCACGTTCACCAACCGATGCTCTATATGTCGCAAAGCTAAGTCTAAAGCTCAATCTCATGGCCTTTATATGAAACTTCCAATTCCATATCACCCATGGGAAGACATTAGTATGGACTTTGTCCTTGGCTTGCCTCGAACTAGAAATGGCAAAGATTTTGTGTTTGTTGTTGTGGACCGATTCTATAAAATGGCACATCTCATACCATGCAACAAGATAGAATATGCTTCCCATGTTGCAAATCTTTTTTGTAGGGAAATCTTGCACCTACATGGAGTGCCAAAGACGATTGTCTCGGACCGCGACGTCAAGTTCTTGAGTTACTTTTGGAAGAACTTATGCGCCAAGCTCGAAATCAAGCTATTGTTCTCTTCGGCATACCATCCCCAAGCTGACGGCCAAACGGAGGTGAAAACCGAACGCTCTCCACTCTACTACGCGTATTGATCAAAAGGAACGTCAAGGAGTGGGAAGAGTGCCTACCCATCGCCGAGTACGCCTACAACCGCGCAAGACATTCGACTACCGGCAAGTCCCCCTTCGTGGTCGTCTACGGTTTCAACCCGTTGTCCCCATTGCACATTCTTCCTCTACCACTTCAAGAGCGCATCAACATGGACACGAGTGCACGAGCGGACTATCTCAAGAAGATGCATGAAGATACAAGGCACACTATCGAGCGCCAAGTACAAAACTCACGACCAAGCTCAACTTCAACAAGCAACCCATGATATTCAACATTGGAGATATCGTGTGGCTACACCTGTTGGGGAACGCAGTAATTTCAAAAAAATTCCTACGCAGACGCAAGATCATGGTGATGCACAGCAACGAGAGGGGAGAGTATCGTCTATGTACCATCGTAGACCATAAGCGGAAGCGTTATGACAACGCGGTTGATGTAGTCGTACGTCTTCACGATCGACCGATCTAGTACCGAAGGTACGGCACCTCTGTGATCTGCACACGTTCGGCTCGATGACGTCCCCCGAACTCACGATCCAGTAGAGCTTCGAGGGAGAGCTTCGTCAGCATGACGGCGTGATGACGGTGATGATGTTGCTATCGGAACAGGGCTTCGCCTAAGCATCGCTACGATATTACCGAGGTGGATTATGGTGGAGGGGGGCACCGCACACGGCTAAAGATCAATGATCAACTTGTGTGTCTATGGGGTGCCCCCCTTCCTCATATATAAAGGAGTGGAGGAGGGGGAGGGGGAGGCCTCTCTAGGCACGCCCCAAGGGAGTCCTACTCCCACCGGGAGTAGGATTCCCCCCTTCCCTATGTTGGTTCTAGGAGAGAAGGAAGGAGGAGGGAGAAGGAAGGAAAGGGGGCCCCGGACACCCTCCCAATTCGGATTGGGCTTGGGGGGAGCCCGCTCCTTTGCTTCTTTTCCCTCTCTTCCACTAAGGCCCAATAAGGCCCATATACCTCCCAGGGGTTCCGGTAACCTCCTGGTGCTCCGGTATACTCCCGATTTCACCCGGAACCATTCCGATGTCCAAACATAGGCTTCCAATATATCGATCTTTACATCTCGACCATTTCGAGACTCCTCGTCATGTCCGTGATCAAATCTGGGACTCCGAACTACCTTCGGTACATCAAAACACATAAACTCGTAATACCGATGTCACCGAACGTTAAGTGTGCGGACCCTACGGGTTCGAGAACCATGTAGACATGACCAAGACATGTCTCCGGTCAATAACCAATAGCGGAACTTGGATGCTCATATTGGTTCCTACATATTCTACGAAGATCTTTATCGATCAAACCGCATAATGATATACGTTGTTCCCTGTGTCATCGGTATGTTACTTGTCCGAGATTCGATCGTCGGTATCTCAATACCTAGTTCAATCTCGTTACTGGCAAGTCTCTTTACTCGTTTCGTAATGCTACATCCCATAACTAACTCATTAGCTACATTGCTTGCAAGGCTTATAGTGATGTACATTACCGAGAGGGCCCAGAGATACCTCTCCGACAATCGGAGTGACAAATCCTAATCTTGATCCATGCCAACTCAACAAACACCATCAGAGACACCTGTAGATCACCTTTATAATCACCCAGTTACGTTGTGACGTTTGGTAGCACACAAAGTGTTCCTCAGGTATTCGGGAGTTGCATAATCTCATAGTCAGAGGAACATGTATAAGTCATGAAGAAAGCAGTAGCAATAAAACTGAACTATCATTATGCTAAGCTAACGGATGGGTATTGTCCATCACATCATTCTATAATGATGTGACCCCGTTCATCAAATGATAACACATGTCCATGGCTAGGAAACTTAACCATCTTTGATTAACGAGAAAGTCAAGTAGAGGCATACTAGGGACACTCTGTTTGTCTATGTATTCACACATGTACTAGGTTTCCGGTTAATACAATTCTAGCATGAATAATAAACATTTATCATGATATAAGGAAATATAAATAACAACTTTATTATTGCCTCTAGGGCATATTTCCTTCAGTCTCCCACTTGCACTAGAGTCAATAATCTAGTTCACATCGTCATGTGATTTAACACCAGTAGTTCACATCTTTATGTGATTAGTTCACATCTCCATGTGAGTAACACCCAAAGGGTTTACTAGAGTCAATAATCTAGTTCACATCGCTATTTGATTAACACCCAAAGAGTGATCATGTTTTGCTTGTGAGAGAAATTTAGTCAACGGGCCTGCCACATTCAGAGCCGTATGTATTTTGCAAATTTTCTATGTCTACAATGCTTTGCACGGAGCTACTCTAGCTAATTGCTCCCACTTTCAATATGTATCTAGATCGAGACTTAGACTCATCCATATCGGTGT